>NC_137046.1:18124885-18292385 GCF_032717465.1 Coenobita brevimanus
GGAAACTAATCTGGGGAAGCGAGTTCCGAAGAAAAGCAGTCCGGGGAATATAGGCATTCTGACAGGCAGAAGCTCTGCAATATAGAAGAGTGAAATTCAAATCATGAATGCTACCAGATATCCTTTAGCACGGGGGAAGGCGTCGAGCGGTGGTGCAATGGATGAAACTTCATCTGAGGATTTACCATGAAAGTACCTGAAAAGTAATGCAAGGGAGGCAACATCTCCCCTACAAAGATAGGCAGTTCATCATTGTCCGGTTATTAATTTGTGTTATAGCTTTGTTCTGAATTTTATCGGTAAGAGCAACATGACTTGTCAATTATGGATAACTGCTCATCAGTAAAGAAGTTGCGGATCATGTGCAATTATCCAAGTTTCGTAAAGGCGATTTTAGCAAGTGACTTAACGTGAGAGGTCCAAATGAGGGAACTGTTAAATGAAACACCAAAAATGTCAATACTGTGAAAAGATGGGAATATTGGTTGCAATGAAGGTAATATGGGAATCGGGCCATATCTGTCTATTAGCATATTGAATATGTTTGGTATTCCTAGAATTAAACAAGAAAATTATTTTGTCCCCATTTATTGATACCGCACAGTGCCATACCGTACATTACCACAGTGCTCATTCACACCACACTGCCATACAACACTGTGAGTCATCTCACTCTATCACAAGCCATAATATCAGTCTCTACGAAAGACTCACAAGTATTTCAGTTTCTACTCCTACAATATTCCCACTACATCTAACATCATTTGTCCTTCAACGTCTCATTCTCTGTTCAGCTATGGCACAGACATCTAATATCTCGCAGTCTCACGCTCTGTTTCATCATTTATTTTGAACGATCGCATAGGCTATTATAATATAAAGTTAATCTGCCTCTCACTGTACATGCAAACTTGTTGAGTCATCCTGATGCTGTTGAGACACACTGCAGCGAGTTGGGTGAGTTAATGTGCGGGTTTGTGGTCAGTTTGAACAGGTGGATTCCCAGAGGAAACTGTATAATAATTGTTTACCCTTCAGTTAGCAGCAAAAGTTAATGGAGTAAATGACTGTACATAGGTATCATGCATGTCATGAAGCCAAAACTATAATTCCTTTTTTTTAAGATTTTGTATGTTTCTTACATCGCAAATTAATATATATTGATGTAATGATATGGGTTTTCAGGGCAGTGATCAACAGTCTAGGGTAAAAAAAAAAGGTGGATTTATTGCTGAATAACAATGTTGTCTTTACAGAAAATGGTGTAATAAATTTCAACATAACCTGTGCAGCAAAATTTTTGCATACTATTTTGTGTGTGTGTGTGTGTGTGTGTGTGTGAGAGAGAGAGAGAGAGAGAGAGAGAGAGAGATAACTGCATATTTAGCACTCTACATAGAAAAAATGGTGTTTTTAGAGGGGATGACCTTCCTATAAAAGTTCTGAGACACACTGCAACTGTTTGGGAGAATTGGTAGGCGGTTGAGTTGGTAAATGGGTTCCTGGAGGACAAAACATTATAATTTTAGTACTTTAACCTCTCCATGGCTGCCGGCATCGAACTATGTTTCACCAGAGCATGGGCGAACTGGTGGGCAGGTGAGTTGGTAAATGGGTTCCTGGAGGACAAGACATTTTTACCCGAGCGTGGCCGGCAGCGTCAATGCAGCACAACCTGTAAAAAACTGCGAACAATTTTGGAATGGGAACGAAGGTCTGGCAGATGTTGACAGAGGCCAACTCTAGCCTCCAAACCATTCAGGTGGTCAGTACAACTCGTGCATCGGTCATCAGTGGATGCCCATCTTGGCTCCCTTCAGTGTTTGTGTAAGAATAAGAAAACAAGAAAGCAAAAAAAAAAAAAAAAAAAAGAAAGTGTGTTTCCCAGGCAGTGACTGCTTATCAGTGTTTGGTTTTGATCTGGGAAAGGAAGGAGAGAGATAAACATTCCTTGAGCTCCCTCACTTTCCCCACTGTACAACCCCTAACCCCCAATCCAACAGCTTAAAAGTTTTTTTTATTTTATTAATTCAGTTTGTGTAATTATTTCTTTTACTGCACAGTTTTCCTCTTTTTTTGTTTTGTATTTGCAATAAAAATATTCATATTCCTTGTTTATTGTACTTAAAACTACAGCTTACCTCAGCATCCCCTTTCCCCAGCCCACCGCTCTTATCTCTGGCCTTATCGTCTTATCGCTTTTCCACCGCAAGGGTTGTCCCTACATAGCTGCACTCATTATCTTTCTCCTCTCATTCCTTCTCATCTTTTTCCTAAACCACCTACAGTAAAAAAAATACAGGAATAAACATTATCAACATCTATCCTATCTATATACCTAGGCTGCTTCCCCCAAGGAAAGGGAGGTAGCCGAGACAGGACGACACACTCCCCATTTACTCATCCATTCAAACACATTCATTCGCATCTTAGCCCCAAAGGGGAGAACAGACAGATCTTCACCGCACCACACCGCACAAGGGTCAACTGTGCAATGCAATCAGTGACATCCACAGCAGGACCCGACAGCAGAACTGGTTTACCCCTGCCACATCATAACAGACCCATCCCCTTACCAGCACCTGACCTGACTAGCTGATCAGACCAAATGCGGGAGAATATCCCCTCAGGGCTGCGTCATCACTTATTCATTCACAATTTCTCTCCATTTATTTCTGTCACACACAGCCAATCTTCCTTGCTCAACAGACATCCCTCTCGCATCCAGCACTCTCTTCACACTGTCCATCCATCCTATTTGTGGTCTTCCTCTCAGCCTTACACCTCTCAGATCAGATCTAGTTATCTTTTTCACCAATCACTCATTATCCATTCTCTCCATATGCCCAAACCATCGCAACACTTTCTGCTCAACTCTACCAGCCATATCCCGAACAACTCCAGTTCTCCTTCGCACTTCATCATTTCGCACCCGATCCATATGCGTCACTCCACACATACTCCTCAGACACCTCATCTCCATTACATTCAAACTTTTCCTCTCTGCTACACCCATATTCCATGTTTCAGCCCCATATAACGCAGTCGGTACCACAACACCCTCATACAGCCTTCTCTTTACATCCATTCTAAGCGAACGACATTTAAACACTTTTTTCATTCCTCCCAGCACCTTTCCTACTTCATTTATTCTAAACTTAACTTCTGCATCTATTCTTCCATCCACAGCAACATGTGACCCTAGATATTTAAAACAATCTACCTCCTCAAACAACTCACCATTCAAAGCTATATTCATCCCCCTACCATCTATCAACCTCGTACACTTCATCACTTTACTCTTATTCTCATTTACTTTCAATTTCCTCCTTTCACACACCCTTCCAAACTCCTCTACCAACTGTCTCAATCTCTCCTCTGAATCAGTCACCAGTGCAGTATCATCCGCAAACAGCAGCTGCTTCAGATTCCACTCTCCTCCATCAACATTCACCAGACTCAGACCTCCACCTAAAACTCTTGCATTCACCTCCCTTACAACACCATCCACGTAAATATTAAACAACCAAGGTGACATCACACATCCCTGTCGCAGCCCCACTCTCACGGGAAACCAATCACTCACAGCATTTCCCACTGTTACACACGCTCTACTATTTACATAAAAACTTTTCACCTCTTTTAGTAACCTACCATCAAGTCCATACAATCTTAAAACAGTCCACAAAGCCTCCCTATCAATTCTATCATACGCTTTCTCTAAATCCATAAATGCCCAAAACACATCCTTGCCTTTCGCTAAATACTTTTCACACACTTGTCTCACAGCAAACACCTGATCAACGCATCCCCTCCCTCTCCTAAAGCCACACTGCTCATCACCAATCACTCCCTCTGTACCCTCTCTAACTCTCATAATTAACACTCTACCATACACCTTACCTACAACACTCAACAGACTTATACCCCTAAAGCTAGTACATTCATACTTATCACCCTTGCCTTTATACAACGGGACCACACAAGCACTTGCCCAGTCAATTGGCACCATACCTTTCTCAAAGCACACATTCAACAATCTTACTAACCAGTCAACAATAGTCACTCCACCACCCTTCAGGCATTCCACAGCACACCCATCCATACCTGCAGCTTTCCCTGTTTTTATCTCCTTTACTGCCTTCTCCACTTCCTCCTTCGTGATCAAAGAATCACTCAACTCTCCCAACACATTTATTCCTTGGACCCTTCCATCCGCCCCAATCTCAGCCACTCTTTCCTCCTCTATATTTAACAATCTTTCAAAATACTCTGCCCATCTCTTCCTTACTGCATCCATCTCAATTAACATCCTTCCATCCTCTGCTTTTACTCGTTCTTCCTTCCCAGACTCTCCCTTTCGCACCCTTTTCACCTCCTTCCAAAACATTTTCTTATTCTGTTGAAAATTCTCTGTCAGCCGCCTACCCCACCTCTCATCTGCTGCCACTTTAGCATCACACACAGCCCTTCTCGCTCTATTCCTCTTCTCCTTATACCTTTCATATGACATCTCATCCTTCCTCTGCAGCCACACTTCATATGCACGTCTCTTCTCAGCCACAGCCATACTTACTTCCTCGCATCACCATTCACTTCTTTTTCTTACACCACCACCCACACGTCTCACACCACACACCTCTTCTGCATGCCCCACCACAGCACTCTTAAACAACTGCCATTCCTCCTCCACGCTGCCATTTTCCCGATCTTTCACTGCATTCCACTCATGTTTCAATTTCTCCTGATACTCTATCTTTTTCTCTCTTTTATCCAACTCACTGACTTTCAAAACCTCCCTGCCACACCTAACCCTCCTAGCTCTCACCCATCTCTTACCTACTCTTAACTTTCCCTCCACCAGGTAGTGGTCAGACATACCTCCACCCTCCCCTCTCAGAACTCTCACATCCAACAATCTTCCTATTATATTCCTAGACACAACCACATAGTCTATCAAAGCTCTATCAACAACCCTTCCATCCTCCTGTCTCACCCATGTATACTTATAAATATCTTTCTTCTCAAACAGCGTATTCCCAATCACCATTTCTCGCTCAACACACATCGCTATCATTCGTTCCCCATTTTCATTTCTTCCAGGCACACCATGCATACCAACTACGCCTTCAACTGCTACATTTCCCACTCTAGCATTCAAATCTCCCATCATTACCACATTCACATTCGCTCCAAAACTCTGCAGACACTCATCAACATCATTCCAGAAAGAGTCCCTCTCTTCTTCATCCTTTTCGCTACCAGGCCCATATGCACTCACAAACACCCACAACTCACGTTCAAATTTCGCTTTCACCCACATCAGTCTCGATGACGCCTCCTTCCATTCAATCACACATTGCTGTACTTCCGGACTCACTAACAAGGCCACACCTTCTCTTGCCCTTCCTCTATCAACACCTGACAATCTTCCATTCACACTTCCAAACATAGACTCCCCCTTCCCTTTCATCTTCGTTTCACTCAAAGCTAACACATCCAACTTTCTTCTCACAAACATTCTCCCAATCTTCTCCCTTTTAGCCTCAATCATACTACATCCACGCACATTCATAGACCCAATCTTCAGGGTACGGGGATAACTCCATCCCCCATCCCTCTCTCTGGCCTGTCTCTTTTTAGGAACTAAAAAACAGAGGAGGGGGTCCCTAGTCCCCTCACCCCGCCCCTTTTAGTCGCCTTTTACGACACGCAGGGAATACGGTGGCAGTATTCTTCCTAACACAACCTGGCCGCAGAGTAGTAGTACCACCCCATAGTGCGGCCAGGTTGTGTCCCCCCCTGTGGCGGGGGGGACACATAAAATAAAAAAGAAAACACTCATAATTATATTTTTACATTCAAGTACATACGTACTGTACTAGTTTCTTTTATATATTTCTTGTTTGAAGCATTTTAAGAACATTAGAGGTGCTCTTGTGAATATGTGGATGTAAAATCTTCCCTTCCCTTCACACTAATTCTCTCATGCGAGGTGTTAATCTCTGGTCGTATCGAATCTTGGCTGTGACGGTTCAGCCCATACACACACAGCAGCACCCATTATCTTGAAATAGCCTAGGAATGGCATCCTTCTTCTCTCTTTCCACGCGAATTATATCACCCATAGCAAAAAAAAATACAGGAATAAATATAAACATAAAAATGAGGGAAAACTGTTATGCGGGGTGTTTTTAATCCAACCTCTCGTCCTAAAAACGCCCGCGACTGAGCGGGGTCCTCTTTCCAGACTGGAAGTAAAGCACCAACAAAGGAACAGGGCATAAAAACTGGGCGGTATACCTTAACACATCTGTTGTCTTAATTCAACACACCTTACAATACAAAAACAAAGAGACACTGGATACAGAATGGACAGGGTGACAGAGTTGGTTTTCAGATACAAAGTGTACAAACACAACAGTGATGTCGAGGGCAGAATATAATGATAATCACTTATACAGATACTGTCAGTCACTAGAGCAAGGCATAGGTGTCAGCTTTTAGGCATAACTGTCATTTAATATACTTAACTGGATGCATTATATGGGAATGGAATAAAGGGTCAGTTGGGTCGATATTACTACACACTTGATATGGCGTGAGCCGCGGCACACGGAATTGTCACTTAGGCGTGGCGACACTGTTTCACTGGTTTTGCCTCTGCTGGTTGGACTTAGTCTTTTTCGGGGCGCCACTAGTATAGTCACAGTATTTTCTATATATCACAATGGTCTTACAATCTGCGCTCACTGACCCTTGATTTCTGCCTTTGTATTGATATACACTGTTCGTCAGTTTATAATATGTTCTCATGGTCCCACTGTCACTGTCTCTTTTACTTCCTAGGAGGTGCGTTGAAGTCGCCACTATGCCCCTGTTTCCTGGGCTAACAGAGGTGACGTCTGGGGGTGGGAGGGGACCCTTCTGGGGAGCCCTCCTGCAGGAGGCAATGTACCACCCACAGGGGCGTCACTGCCCGGGCCTGCTTCGTCGGGGGGGTGCAGGGAGGCCCTCCCGTCTGGAGGCCTCGACCTGATAGGTGGCCCTCATGCTGGGGCCTCGTCAGTGGGGTGCAGGGAGGCCCTCCTGTCTGGGGGCCACGACCTGATAGGTGGCCCTTGGGGCTGGGGCCAAACAGCTTCAGTAGGTGGGCCTGCCGCTTCTTACTCCAGGCAGAGGGCCGTGGGAGAGTGAGGCTTGAGCGGTTCTGCTCTGGGGCCTACTGACTGGCCCTGGGAGTCCGGGTGTTGCGGTCGCCTACAGAGCGGGGCGCCGTCAGGAGTGACTGCAGTGCCGGGCGTTCGTCAGGAGTGGACTGCAGCGCTGGGCGTCCATCAGGGGCCGGTGTCGACCAGGGGTTGGCCGCAGGACCGGGACAGGACCTCGCCACCACTCTTGGAACGGCAGCACCTCCGGGGAACCACACCTGGAGGGAGAGAGAGAAGGGCGTCCCAAGCATCCGAGAGGTAGTGAGCCGGCCACACAAGGGACCTTCTCCTCCAGGGAAACCCTAGACACTATGAATGAAGGGCGTACTGTGGCTCCTCCTTCCCCCACACGTACTCTGGCCATTGTGGCGGTTTCGCAGTCCCTAAGGGCAGCAGCTGAAGGGCGTACTGTGGTCGCTCCTTCCCCCACATGTACTGTGGCCGTTGTGGCGGCGCTGCTTCCGAAGGAGGAAGAGGCAGATGAGGGGCGTACTGTGGCCGCTCCCTCCCCGATACGTACTGTGGCTGTTGTCACGGCTCTGCCTGCCCAACGGGAAGTAACTGAGGGGCGTACTGTGGCCGCTCCCTCCCTGGTACGTACTGTGGAAGTTACCGCGGTGTTACTCCCGTAGGAGGAGGAGGAGGTAGTGGATGACGGGCGTACTGTGGCCACTCCCTCCCCGACACGTACTGTGGCCATTGTTGCAGCTCCATTCCTCCTTCCTTTGCCAGTCAGAGCGCGCTCAATAGCTAACGCTGCGAGGCTGTCTCCAGGGGTAGCTGTAGCTAAGGGGCGTACTGTGGCTGCTTCTTCCCCCACACGTACTGTGGCTGTTGTGGTGGCGCTACAGGGGGCAACAACTGAGGGGCATACTGTGGCCATTCCCTTCCCGGCACATACTGTGGCCGTTATTGCTGTGTTGTTTAGGAGTGTACCTGGAGCAGTCCCACCCCGAACCTGGGGAGGGCTGCTCCGCTCGTAAGGTCGTCTGTCATTCATGCATTGTTGTTGTTGGGTCGGTTGAGAGGAAGAGGGACTCAAGGTAGGGGCGCCCTGGACGCCCTTCTCACTCTGGGTCAGTCCCACACTGACCTGGCCAGCTGTGGTGTCCTCCTGGGGTGATGGTGGGGCTGCGGCTTGGCAGCGGGGTGGGGGGTGGCGGGATGGGTGGTCCAGTGGCAGCGGAGGTGTGTATTTTAAAAACATTGATAATTATGATACTTCAATTTATAAGTACACATTATTAACTGAATGTGCTAATTTTACACATTTCTTGTTTTGCACAAGCATTTCAGTAACAGATGAGGTGTTCTCGTAGTGGAAATATGGATGTAAAGTATTCCCCTCCTTCATACTAACTCCCTCATGCGAGGTGCTAATCATAGGTCGTATCGAATTGTAGCTGCTGCGGTTCAATCTTTACACACAAAGGAGGACCCTTATCTGGTTAGAGTCTAAAACTACCCTCTCTCGCCTCACTTTGGACACAACCTAAACCACCCAGCCTACAGAAATGTCTCACTACTTGCATAAACGCAATAAACAAGCAAAAAAAATCATAATCATTATTATTTTTTAAAAATGAAATCTCTCATATTACGTACTGATTTTTACCACTCGCTTTGCGAAGCGAGCAGAATGGTAATGTTTTCAGTTGTGAGGTCGCCTGGCTGGCTTTGTATGCGTGTGTAAGCAAGATATCTCATGAATGACTTAAGCTAGCAACATGAAACTTTCAGGATATCAAGATGTGGCCTATATCTTGGACGAGTTCAAAAATGGGAACTCTGGGTCAGGTCAAGGTTGTCAAAATGGCTGCCAAAGGTCAACATGAGTGTTTCATGTTGATCGTTCAAGCCGTTCGTGAGATATCTTGTTTACCCAAACACAAACAAAGCCAGCCAGCCAATCTCACAAGTGGAAACATAACCTCTCCCTTTGTTTACCACACGCATTGCAAAGTGAGTCGAGTGGTAATGTTTGTAGTTTTACATCCTGAATTTGCATCAAATCAGAAATAGAGGTGCAGAATTATGTGGCGAGGAAAAACTTTCCAGGAGCGGTGGTGAGATCCCATTGTGAGATGGCTTCTGGTGTTCGTAATAAACATATCTAGTAATTTCAAACCATTTGAGCATCATTGAAATTTTTGGGTGAAAATATGGATATTTCTTAGTACGATGTCTTTCACTCCGATTAGTTTTCACCGTTGTGTTTGCAGTCATTTGGTGAAATATTTCCCACCTCACTTTGAAGCACAGGATGGGGCTAGGAAGCTAAAATTTGCATTGTCACATAACAATAAAAAAAATCGATATTCGAAACCTGAAAAAAATCACACAGGTGGCGGCCTGAGTCCCGATGATTTCCAGACCCATAGCCATTGAGGGGTTGTCTACACCAATAATTACTGACAAAACTTTAATTTGTGTAAATTTTTAAGTGAGGGGTTGTGCTCTACAATATATATATATATATATATATATATATATATATATATATATATATATATATATATATAATGAGAATGACCTTCCTCCGGTATTTTGCCTTCCAAAGGGGGTTAAGCCCTACGAGATTCTGTTTTATTTTGACTTTAAACAATACATCATCTCACCTCTGAATTCCGTGTAATTCTGTTCATTTCTTATCATCCATGTCACTCATAACCTAGTAATATAGAAACATAAGGAAGTTTGAACATTATTAGGCAAAGTGACGAAGAATTTAATATCATGTTGCTTGCTTTGGTGTCACACCATCAGTTAGTTGTCCGGTGCCGGTGGTGGGTTATGTTAACAAAGATATGCACTTCTCAGTGATAGTTCCACCTGTTTCAAGAAAGCAGTGCTGTGTGTGTGGGAAGTGAAGGGATGTGCACCCCAATGTAAGGTTTCACCTGTTCCCCAAGGATACTGGAAGGCGAATAACCAAGTTAGTTAATTTTATATGTAAAGTATAACGCTGGTACCCTCATCTTACTATGGATGGTAATCGTTCCAGAGTGATAAATGTTTCCTGTGCAGTTATTAGTGAGATCAGTTATACTCGTATTTCAGTAAAGGTATTGTTACATTTTTTCAAACGCTACATAAAATTAATGCACCAAGCATCTCCACGTAAATAAACGGTTAACAGATCATTCGGTACAGTACCTGTTCTCAACTGTGAGTCCAATTTGTGCTTGGGTCTTCACTTTTTTTTAACTTATGTTTCCAGTAAATAATATCAATTAAGTAGATATTTTAAAGTTGTGTGTGAATGGAGTTAATGTTTTAAAACCGACAAGTGTGTGTGTGAGTGTGTGTGCTTTATTCCGTTTTTTCTTCTGTTATATCCTGTTTACCACTTTTCCAAAATAAACTTAATGCAATTATGCAATCAGTATCAATGTTTTTAAGAACTGAGTGGCTTACGTATAATCACAGTCATCTGTATTATAATGATCCAATTTCTGTATGTATGTTTATTTGTTACCATAGCACAGCAAACACCAGTGCATGTAGCTCAATTTTTGTTAGAGTAAGGTACAGTTAAAATGCTCTAACTAGAAGAATAAAACAATTTTTAGTCCAATCGGGCCACCAGGTCATGAATAATGACTAATTTCTGACTGAAGATAGGAAGTGACTTGACATCGAGTGGAAGCTACCGAAAGCATCCTTTAACCCTTTAACCGCGGGTGTCATTCCAGAATGACATTGACAAAACTGGACCAAACCGCGGGTGTCATTCTGGAATGATCGTGAATATTTTGAACACCGCGCGTTTTCCCGGTGCGCAAAGTGTCTCACGCAAGAGTAGCTGTCGAGTTCTTTCACGCCAGCCATCCCACACCTCCCTCCTCCAACCCCGAGGGGGCCCCCCCCACCCCTGCCCTGACCCGCATCAGTCAGTATCTGTCCAGCTCTGTGCGTGATAATGGCGCTCCGTCCCGACTCATCGTCGCTCGCTTCCTCCTCTACAATGATTAGTGCTAGTGTTCCCTCTACCTCTACACCAGTAAAGGAACTGCCGACGGCGAGGCAGAAGGGGTTGAGCACTCCTGAAATTAGATCTGAGCTGGACAAAACTGTAAGTACTACTCTTGATTGTGGCAGTGAAAGTGACACACTCACAGCAAGCAGTGATGATTTGGCAGTGATTGGTGGTGAACCATTTTCCATTGATACTGACAGTGATGAAAGTGATCGTGTTGTTTCCACCCCCCCACCCCCAACTTACTCTGGGAAAGGAAAGGCTCCTATGGGCAAATCTGGTATTGCACGTGGGAAGGGAGTGAAGCGCAGGCTCACGTCTCCCACACCAGGCCCTAGTAAGCATTTCCCATCAATTTCCCGTTCCCCTAGCCCTATTGCCCTCACATCATCATCATCATCTGCCGTGCCCTCTCCTCAGTCTACATCATCTGAGGAGTACGAATTACCAAAGCCTGCAAAGCGAGGGAAGGCAGGCCGTGCAGGCCGTGCAGGCAGGGCAGGCAGGCCTAGAACAAAGGGGATGCGTGGCAGTTGGAGGGCAAAGCTGGGTGATAAGCGAGGAGATAAGCGAGGTGATAAGCGGGGTAGAAAGGGTACGCACCAGGTCAGAAACCCCCCTGCCTGCCCCCCGCTCAGCTCCCTCACCCTCGCCACCCCCCCACTCAACGCCCCCGCACTCACCCCCCTCCCCGTTGCCTCCTACCTCACCCCCCTCCCGCTCGCCTCCTGCCTCACCTCCTGCCTCACCCATTGCCTCACCCATTGCCTCCACCTCAGCTCCTTCTCACGGGGAAACGAGTGCAATGCAACCTGCCACTGCCACTGAACCACGCACAGGGCATGTGGATGCATTTGTTTGGTCTGACGGTGCAGATTTTCAGCCACACAATCCACTGTTTGATATGACAAATGCTGGAATACAGCCTGCCTTCCCATGCAACGCAGGAGATGACTTTGTTGATTACTTCCTGGCCTTCATGGATGATGAAATCGTGCAGCATGTCAGCGATGACACCAATAGGTATGCAGCTCAGTGTGCAGCAGAAGGGCTGGGACCTATTGGCTCACCAAAGCAAGTGTCGTGGTTGCCTGTCGGAATCAGAGAGCTGTATGTTTTTTTTGCCCTAATGTTTCTTATGCCCCATATAAAGAGACATGAGTTGGAGGAGTACTGGCTCGTGGATGACATTACTACTATCCCAATATTCGGGAAGTATATGTCACGGGATCGGTTCCGACAGCTGCTTGGATACCTGCACTTCGTTGACAATGCAAACCCGTCCCAAACTGACCCTTTGTGGAAAGTGAGGGATTTTCTCAACAGGATTAGGGATCGATTTATGCGATTTTTCCGGCCTATGCAGAAAGTCGTCATAGACGAATCCCTGGTATTGTTCAGAGGACATCTCAAATTCATGCAGTACATCCCCAGCAAATGCCACCGCTTTGGGATAAAGTTCTCTGTGCTGTGTGACTGTGAGACGGGGTATATCCTGGATTTTGTCGTCTACTCTGCTAGCACAATGGATGTGAACAGGAAAGACCCCCTTGGCTTCTCTGGCTCCCTTGTAAAAGTGCTGATGGAGAGGTATTTTGGTGGTAATCATGTGCTGTACACAGACAATTACTACACAGCACCGAAACTCTCCAAATACCTTGCTGAACACGGCATTGGCACTGTTGGCACTGTACGGAGCTATAGGAAAGAGTGGCCAAGTTTCCCTAAAGCATCATCATCATCCAAGGGAGATGTTCACCTGAAGAAGTCAGACAAGCTTCTTGCGATTAGGTGGCATGACAAGAAGGTCGTGAATATGATCAGCACCATCCACAAGGGGGAATTGCAGAGAACTGGGAAGGTCAGCTACAGGACGGGAGAGCCAATCATGAAGCCTGATGCCGTCATTGATTACAATGTCAATATGAGACTTGTTGATAAGTCTGATATGATGATTGGCGAAATCAACTGTCTCAGGAGAAACACCCGATGGTACAGGAAGGCTTGCCTGCACATGCTCGATATGTGCATGCTCAACGCCTTCATTCTCTACAAGACACAAGTCGGGGGCATAAGGCAACCATCACTGAGACAGTTTTCCAAGACTGTCGTGCAGCAGCTACTTGCACGATTTGGTCAGGTGACGGCATTGATCCCGAGGCGACACTCTGACACACAACCTGACCGTCTTGAGTGCCGCAATTACATGAGCTGGCACCAGCTTGTGAAATTGCCTCATACAGCAGGCGGCAGGTTGTCACAGGGCCGCTGCAGAGTATGTTCTAACACCACACGGAGGCCTAGGACGAGAAAAATGAGCACACACCAGTGCCTGGAATGCCAAGTCGCTCTATGTGTAACTCCGTGCTTTGCCGAGTACCACTCTCTGAGTAAATACTGAAAGTGACAGTGATATTTATTGATGCGACAGTGACGTGCTTTGCCAATAATTGTATAATGGATAATGTAGTAATAAGGGATATTTTGCCTAGAAAAAAATGTAAATATTGGCCAGTATAATAAGTGATATTGTAATAAGAGAATCTGCGGCACTTGTGTAATTCTGTGATGCGCCAGTGACGCAATATAGTAATAACTGCAGTGTAAATATAATGTACATTGCCCAGATTATATGTAAAATAATATTAGAAGTTAGAAAGAATGAAAAGATCGCATGAAACGTCAGTGAGCGGGTGCCGCCGCAGTGAAGAGCGGGCGCAGCCGCAGGGAAGTGCCTTTTACCTACCTCAGTGAACACAGAGTGGGTGTTTATCGTATGTACAGTGTTCATATATGTTTATATTACTATTATGAGAGAGTGGTTGGCATTTGGTACTGGTGTGTGGGGCGTAAAATAGTTATTTCACACCCCTCACTTCTAACGGCTCTCCCCGTCCTGTGAAAGTCAACAAAGTCATGAAACCTACATCAATGGAAAGCTGAAGGTTAGTACTTTCTAATGGTACCTTATTTTTTTTCTCTAGCTTTATTCTGTGCAGAGTTATTAAGGTTTAAAGGTTTGTTTACATTTGGCTGAAACCCCCGCGGGAGACCAAAACAATACCCGCGGTTAAAGGGTTAAGTGACTAATGATAAATGAGAATAAAAGATAGCACAGATACAAAGCAAATTCTTTATGTACATACAATATAGTCCCATGCATACTGGGCCATATTGACTAAATCAAAGAAAATGAATAGTTAGTCCCTTAATGCCTGACTGTTCACTTTCTCATCCATATTCTGGTAGCTGTCTGCATTCAGGGGAGATGACATCACTGTCAGTTACATCGAAATTTTAATGAAGGCTCGGATTTCCATGTTACTATATTTATTAACCTATCGTGTCTGGCTTATATTTCCACTGTCCCTTGTCCCAGCTGGGCATATCAGAGAAAATCACTTTTTTTTTTTTTTCCCGTAATATCTCAGCTAATACATAACCAAAAATAAAAAATAAAAAAAAGTGTCAAAATACTCACCAATCCTTCGACTTTAAGCTGATTGCCTCAGGCTGCCCGCGAAGTGCGTGTAGTCAGAGTGAGTGGCAAAAGGGAGCAACTTTTATTGTATTTTTTACCGTGTCCAAATGCGTGGCTGAGGTGTGGTAGCACAACTAAGGCTTATACTAACCCTCCACAATAATAACACTTCCAGAAGACCGCAATCCACCACAAACAGCATTTCTGTGTAAGTTTTTCAAAAGTGTGGTGTGAGTGAGGATGTGATCGTACAGTTACTATAGCAGTGAGGCTGTAGGTGGGCTGAGGCAGGCTGCCTCAGCCCACCTAGAGACCCATGTGCTTTCTCGCCCCACCACACACACACACACACACACACACACACACACACGATGTATGTTTAGCTTACATTGTTGCTCGATTCTAGCACCGCAGTGCCACTAGAAGTCTGGGTATCATTACAACTACTACAAATACTATTACTATACTACTACTACAACTACTACTACCACCACCACCACTACTACTACTACTACTACTACTACTAACACTACTAATACTGCATAAAACCTTTATAATAATATTGTGAACAAAATAGTTGTTCATGTAATACCTATAATCCACAATATTTTCCACTGTAACAGATTTTTTTTCCTGTGATTTGTACTTTTTCATTATAGCAAATACGTACACACAAAACCTATCAATAAAAAATAAGGCACTGATTTCAGCATGGAACAAACTTTGTGCTTCCATTTTTCACATAAATATACAAAGTGCTGGTTTGAGGCTTGCCCTACTGTGCTTCCTCTTCTCTCCCTCCAACACCTCTCTTTCTCCACTCCACTACATATTCCACTATAACATTTTTTTTTCTGTGATTTGTACGTATTCATCATAACAAATATGTACACACAAGAAAACTTTCAATAAAAAATTAGGCACTAGATTCATCATGAAACAAACTTTCTGCTTCCATTATTCACATAAGTATATAGGGTGCTGGTGCAAGGGCTTACCCTACGGCGTTTCCTCTCCCCTCCCTCCTTCACCTCTTCCTTTTTCCACTCCCTACTTCCTCTTCCATACCCTCATCCATGCCAATGTCCCCCTCTCCAGGATCGTCAATACCCTCAGAACCATTCCCATCGTTGGAAATAGCGGATGTACCTACAGGGGAAGAAGACAGATGCACAATGGAGGACTCACGTGGTCCGCCCCCCTTATCCGATGCATAAATTTTGACACTCATCGTGGTGGTCACTTTCCTCAAAGGAAGAGTCACTTACTCCACTCATAGTTGGCAATAATGTCACCTCGAGTTCTCTCCCTATTCTCTGTCACTAAAGCCTTTTGTTTTCTGGCCTTTGGTGTTGAAATTGGCAGCTGCGGGCGCTCAGCCAAGGATCTGGACACGGAAAACTTTTTGCATAAGTCTGTCCATTATGGAGGTATGCAGGTAACTGAAGCGTGACTCGGATGCATGCAGGAGGGTTGCCGGTGGCTGTGTGTGGTGGAAATAACCCACGGAATATTCAGAGAGTGCTGCGAAACACTAATTTATATATGTGTGCCACCTGGACGTCCCCAGGCCATCACATATACATGACACCTGGACCTCATGGGTTAATACACTGCCTTTTTCCCACATCATCAACGTCCATGTTTCACGACTGTACTGTACTACTTACTGACTTCATAAAACGGCAGGCTACCTGTGGTGGAGGGTAGAGGAGGGCGGTGATGATTCAGACATTTTTTTTTTTTTAATATAAAAATTCAGGATTTAGCAGGAGTGTAATCTGGTTTATGTTAAAATGTTGCCCCATCATTTGGCTCTTTAGGCTGATAATATGAACTTCTTAGCTCTTTTCAGCTTTAAGCTATAGTTAACGAAACACAAGTGACTAAATCGTCCAAACCACCCCTACCAGTGGTGATGGTTCTGACAATAGGGTGGGATGGTTCGGCCATATGTATTACTCAGCATATGCTTAAAATTATGTGCTATATTGGATAAAAACAAACATTTATTAATTCAAAGATATTTCATTTTCCTAAAGTACCCGGTACAATATTAAACTTCAGAATCCAAATGAACTACTTCTATATATCTATCTATCTATTGCCAGACGCCTCAAACCCGTACGGGGTGGCCACAAACAAATCGCCTCCACGTCGCCCTGTCCCTCTCTATTTCACTGCCCTGCACCCAACTCACACACCCCCTCTCTCATATACCTCTCCACCCCCATCCCTCTACCTCATCCTCGGCCGCCCCCTCCCTCTCCCCCCACACCTCACTCACATACGCTCTCCTCGTCAGTCTCTCACCCTCCATCCTCTCCACATGGCCAGACCACCTCAGTGTGTTCCTCCTAATGCTTCCTATCACATCCACATCCACACTACAATGCTCCTTTATATCCTCATTTGTCAGCCTGTCTCTCCATGTGACTCCACAGGCTCCTCTTTAATAATTCATTTCCACTGCTCTCACTCTTGATTTGTGTCCTTCCAACAACGTCCAAGCTTCACTTCCATACGTTAGAGCTGGTATCACAATACTGTCATGTAGTAACTTTTTCACTTCCATGCTCACTTCCCTGTTTCTTATCACTGCTTTCAATGAACCAGCAACCTTTCTTCCCTGCTGTACCCTTTCAAGCACTTCACGCTCCAAACTTCCATAGTTATTCATCACACTACCCAAGTACTTAAAAGTACTCATATTTTCCATTTCCTCACCATCCAACCTCACTGTACATTCACTGACTTCACCTCTTACTTTCTGCTACAAAATTATGCATAATTAGCCTTCTCTCTCTCTCTCTCTCTCTCTCTCTCTGGAAAATTGACATCACTTTTCACTTTCTAGGCCTTATTTCAGACGGACTAACTTAAGTCTTTTAATGCATACTACAGCCTGCAAAACCGAAATAGAGGTTGTAACACCCCTTCCTTCATTGAACACTTTGAGGGATAGTTTAAATAAACAAAACTATTAACATATATTCCCTGAGAACTATTAAGAATGGTGTTTCACTATGTGTTCAAAGATCTATCTATCTATCTATCTATAGCCCGACTCCCTAATCCCGCAAAGGGTGGCTGCAGACAAAACGCCTCCAAGTCGTTCTGTCACCCACCATTTGACTACCCTACCCCCATCTCACCCCTCCCTCCCTCATATAACTCTCAACTCCATCCCTCCACCTCATCCTCGGTCTACCTCTCCCTCTCCCTCCCTCCATCTCACCTACATACACCCTCTTAGTCAGTCTTTCATTCTCCATTCTCTCCACATGCCCAAACCACCTCAGAGTATTTCTCCTAATCTTCTCAACCACATCCACATCCACCCCACAACGTTCCTTCACTCTTCATTCGTCAAACTGTCCCTCCATGTCACTCCACATGCTCCTCTGAAGTAACTCATTTCCACTGCTCTCACTCTTGACTTGCTCCCCTCTTGCAAGGTCCACGCCTCGCTTCCATACGTCAGGGTAGGGATCACAGTACTATCATGCAGTGACTTCTTAACTTCCATACTTAACTTCCTATTTCTCATCACTGCTTTCAGTGAACCAACAACCTTCCTTCCCTGCTGTACCCTTTCACACACTTCATCCCCCAAAGTTCCATCCTTACTCATCACACTACCCAAGTACTTGAATGCACTCACACTCTCCATATCCTCACCATCCAACCTCACTGCACATTCTGTGAATTCATTCCTCTCAAACACCATAACTTTACTTTTGTTTACATTAACTTTCAGCTTCCTCCTCCTACAAACTGTCCCAAATTCATTCACCAAACCTTGCAACTCCCATTCATCTTCACTCAACAATACTGTATCATCAGCAAACAGCAACACCGGAATCTTCCAAATCTCACCCTCATTCATTAGAGCCACCCCCACATCCACTGCCCTACCCTGCACCTCCTTTACCACCCCATCCATGTATATATTAAACAGCCATGGAGACATCACACAACCCTGTTTCAGTCCCACACTGAGGTCAAAGAACTCACCCAGCTCACCATCCACTCGCACCGTAGCCCTAGCTACTTCGTACATACTCTTCACAGCATTCAACATTTTCCATCCACTCCATATATTCTTAATACCTTCCACATACCTTGCCTATCTATTCTGTCATTAGCTTTCTCCAAGTCCATGGAGGCAGCATACACTTTCTTTCCCTTCTCTAGATACTTCTCCATTAAACATCTTAGAACAAATATCTGATCTACACACCCTTTTCCCCTCCTAAATCCCCCTTGTTCTTCTCCAACTAGCTCCTCTGTCATATGCCTAACCCAATCAATGAGTATTCTACCATATATTTTACCAGTCACACTAAGAAGGCAAATACCCCTATGGTTATCACATACTTCTCTCTCCCCTTTTCCTTTGTATAAAGGAACAATTATACCTGCTTTCCAGTCCTCTGAAACCCTTCCCTCTTCCCAAGCCAATCTACACAACTTCCATATCCACTCCACAACAATCTCACCCCCATACCTCAGCATTTCACCACACACTTCATCAATTCCTGGGGCCTTTCCCAACTTAATCTTCTTCATTGCTTCCACTACTTCCGTCCTCTCATCTCTTCTTCTCCCAGCCATTCCCCAACCATTTATACTCGCACTGCTGTCATTCTCTACATTCAACAAATCCTCAAAGTGCTCCTTCCATCTACTCAATTTCTCTCTCCTCCACCAAAATCTATTATTCCTACCTTTCACTCTCCTACTATTTCCCCTTCCACACTGCCTTACTTTCTGTACCTCCTTCCTTTCTTTCTTTCACTATGTGTTCAAAGATAGATGATCAAAAGTAGCATTATCATTTGATAAGGTCATGACTTGGTAGTAGTGGAGGGATAGTTCGGACTGTCCGAACCATCCTCCTCCTCAACTGTCCGAATCATCCCGAATCTATGTAATTAATTGACGGGTACTCTCAAGTTTCACACGAGAGAGTCTAACATTCGTTTTTCACAACAATATGTCCTACATGCAACACAGATTCATCCTGATGATGCACAGTTCGATGCTTGGCATATTCATAAAGGTAGAGCTTACAATATACATTCAAATTATTACATAGGAGATGCAAAAAGTACAAAATTTGACCTGTACAAAAAAGCGAGGCGCTTCTAGCTTGGAGGTTCCGTGTGGTCAAAGTAAACAAACTCTCCCACTTTCACGCACGATCACACGGCCCTAGGTCCCATACATTTCTCAGGGAATGCACTGTCCGAACCATCCCACTGTCTGAACCATCACCGCCCTCCCTATGGAGGCCGTTCCACCCTTACTGGCTGCGAATTACTACCTAGACGGCCACCACCACCGATGCTGTCTTAAATAATCACTACCTGTACCGGTAATCAGTTTTAAGTCAGTGCACCCTCGAGGCAATACAATGGTGTTAAATTAAGGGCATGGATTGTGATGTATAATGAAAATAAGTATATATTATTCATTAAAAAACTTCTTTAGCTGATTCAAGTAGTTGAATGCTTACGTCAATGACAGAAAATATATAAACAACACGAATTATGAGACAGCAAGGCAGGGAATATTTTGGTGTTTCATTGAAATCCTAGTGCAGAAGGGTAACATGGCATGAAGATTAGCATTCTGTAGGTGAATAATCACTGTATTATCATGTAATCCTCCTCCAATGAACAACTGTGCCATAACCAAATATCATCACTTCACATCAGTATGAATTTATATTTTGGTATGATACTAACGTTACCAATGCAGAAAATTGTAAAATCTTAATTGGAAGAAACATGTAATCATACAGCTGTTTGTGCGCACATATTACAACACTAAACCACAAGCTCTGTCCTTCCCTCCTTCGATGAACACTCAGTTGCATGCAATGTGTGTGTGTGTGCGTGTGTGTGTGTGTGTGTGTGTGTGTGTGTGTGTGTGTGTGTGTGTGTGTGTGTGTGTGTGAATATTTACTTCTATATTACATCTTGCTTTGTTTCACCCCAGCAATACATTTTGCCATGAATACTGGAGAAACATGTCTCATTTGTGAACATCACTCGTCCCCAGAAATCCATGTCTTACTCAGAATGACTTTGAGCATAAAACAAGCCTCCCTGCCTTGGGGTCATCAGTTAGGCGCTTCTTCCTGGCTGGAGCTGTATGATGAATTCCCTCGTCGTGTTGCCGTCCTCTGAAAGTAGTTGGTGACACCTTTAGATATAAACTTTCATGGATAGCCACTGCATTGTTAAGAGGGTTGCCTTGGCTGTTGCAGTAATCTAAACATCCTCAGCTTGAGTTTTCCTCCTGGAGGTACCTGCAGTCATAAAGGAACTTTCATCCATTGCATGTCTCTTACTTAAAAAAGAAAAAAGAAAACAAGCATTTAACCTCCTTGACATGAGTACGTAAATTAAAGTCCACACCAAAATAATGAGACCAACTGTATATCCGCCATTTATTTCTCTTATCTTCGAAGCTCTTTTTCAACTTGACGTCATCCGTTTTTCTTCACCAATTAACTTCAAATTTAGTGGAGTTGTTCTTAGAGCCAGTAGCTCTAGGTACTGTTTTTCCTTCTACTGTCAAGTCCTTATAAATTGGTTTATGGGGCCAAACATCAGGCCGTATAAAAACACACAAACTTTTGGATACTATGTTTTTTTGTATGCTCATTATTCATCACAGCAATTTGCCCAGAGGTGTCAGTATATTGTATCTGTGTGAAGACCATGTTATATTCTTTTGGAAATGTTCTAAATCTTGTTGATATTTAATTTGCTGTTACTAGACATCTTAATTTGACAAAAGTCATCTTGAAGTGAAGGAGTTAAGGTAGTCTGCATCCGACCATTCCTGTTTGAAAATAAAAAATCACATGCTGAAAAGAAAAAAAAAATCATCGGGAGACACCAAGATTAGACAAATACGTCATCAGATCTACGAGTTAAATCACTAACGTCAGCACCAACACGACAGCCCAACACATATATTTCGCTGCCAGCACAAATGCATCTCTTTGAGCTTCACAAAACCTTCTCTTTCCCAAACATAACAACATAACCGTCAGCCTTTGTGAAGCTGCGAGGAATTTATGGACGTTATTATGGCCACAGATTCAAACTTTGCCGTGTTAGTCTTGCAAAGTGGTAATTTTTTTCCTTTACATTGCAGGTTCTCTCTCTCTCTCTCTCTCTCTCTCTCTTACTAGTAATATTTCCTTCTGTGCTTTTATATTCCTTTCGTTCCTTCACTAGCTAAGTCTAACTAGTGATCACACACACACACACACACACACACACACTCTCTCTCTCTCTCTCTCTCTCTCTCTCTCTCTCTCTCTCTCTCCCTCTCTTTCTTACTGGTAATATTTCCTTCTGTGTTTTTATTTTCCTTTCGTTCATTCACTAGCTAAGTCTTAAACACACACACACACACACACACACACACACACACACAAACACCTCTCTCTCTCTCTCTCTCTCATTTAGGTACAGTATCAAGCTAAAAACTTGATGGATAAATGGATGCATAAATAACAAAACCTTAGAGTAAGACTGAGTATACTTAGCCTTTCTCTCATAATTATTCATCTTGCTTCCCCCTTCAGTCTTTTTTCGTCTGTTGGACGTCTCCGATCACAAACTTATTTACGCTAACTGTTCTGCCACTCTAGCGAGACCACTGGACCCGTGCGAGAAGCAGCTTCTGGGTCATTTTGTTGCTGTAGATTGGGAAGCCCTCAGACAATATATCCTATACTCTCCTTCTGGTGATTGTTATTTCCTTGACAGACAGCCACTCGAGTATACTTCGCTCATTATGGAGGTTATCCTCTTGTGAAAGGAAACATACATTTCTTTCGCTTACTGTCTGGGGAATGCCAGAAAAAATCTTGCTTTTATCCAGCATTATCCTGAATCGTGTACTCGTTATATTTCTACCTTCACTTGTATTATATTTTTTCGTCTGATTATTAAGAAAAATATCATCCTTTTAAACACACACACACACACACACACACACACACACACACACACACACACACACACACACACAAACTCCAGTTTAAATTCTTCCTGCCCAGTCTGGCACGTTGTTAAAGCAGCTCTTGTAACTTAACTTCTTCCCTTTGTCCGCTTTTTCGCACTAAGATGGCTTTGTAGTTTCTCATTCCCCTGTGAAAGCTAGTTGACTTTTCTCCTCTATCTACTCTGAATGAATCCAGTGTTGTTCCACCTCAACCCTCTGAATTTCTCATGACTCATAAAGAATTCATCAGTAGCCTAAACGCTAATATGATACACAGTCCTGATAGCATCCTTTTCAATTCCACAATGTCTGTGAGGAGTGGGTAACATGTGGCTTTTCTCCTGCGACAGAGAGGCGGAGGAGGAGGAGCAGCAGCAGAAGGAGGAAATGGTTCTGGCAGAAAGTATCTTCTGGCACCTGGGAGTGTCCTGGATGACCTAATAAAACGTTATTTTGCACAGTGGGAGACTTCCACCAGGAACTGGTTTTAGGTAGGGTGATACTATCTAGGTCCGCCCATTGAGGGTACTCCCCAAGAGTATCATTCAGTGCCACAATGCACAGACATGTGTTTTACTTTTGCTTAACAATATTTTGGATAGTGATATACATCCATTAAGAACAGCTTTCAGACAAGACAGCACCCTCTAGGGCTACCACGCGAGCGTGGGTGGCTGGCTTTGGGGGTACCAGTTAGTAATAATAGAAACAATTTTTTTTTTATTTTTTACCTAGGAAAACGAAATTATGCAGGATAGTAGATCTACACCAGGAGTAACTTTTAGGAAGATGAAATTTCCCAGCTACGCCCATACTTTTGGGCAGGGCAGGGACTCCAAAAGCCATACCCCACAGGACGGGCGAGGGAGGCTGGTCCCTAAGGGTTCTAGACATCACCAGTATCCATGGGTCATAGTTTTTTTTTTTTTTTTTTTGAACATGAAATTTCCCATAGCAGTATAACTCTGCTACACTAGCTCTAGACATGGTATGACCCCCGAGGGGCACCTCTCACAGAGGTTCCCTGCTGTGGAGTGGGGTTTCATTGTTTTGTTGTGCTTATTGTCAAAAAGTGTGCTTCTGTGCTGACACCTTGAGTAGGAAACCTCTTTCGATTCTGTATACCAACTTGTACAAGTCATTCATGCTAGAAGTGTACTACCACATAGCCTGCCTTGAAGAGCGTGATCGCTCACAAGTCTCTATCACTCGGTTGCTTTCATCTCTTGCATTTAAAAAGGATTTGAATCTAGTTTCTTCAAGATCTAGAGACATCTTTCTTTCCATAACCTTCCTGATCGCCAGTAAGGATTCTGTCTCTGACACATCATTAGTGGTATCAAATTCCTCTCAGATTTTGTTCATATACTTACTATTGCGCCATTCATCTCAGAGGGCTTTGCCACAATCTGACACATACCTTTGACATCGAAACCCCTCCCTTTCAATTTCAATTAATGATTCTGTACCTTCCTCTCATGATTTCTTTTGGCCATCCTATAACTGCTGTTGTAGATGGCCATTACTCTTCTAGAACTATCAGCAACAGAATCCATGAGCATTCTATCCATTCACCTTCTCTCTTCCTCCTACGAGTATTTATCAATGACCTTCTGAGCTGTACAGGTACTAAATCACCATTTGTGCTAATGACTCCACACTTTACCAACCACCTCTCACACCAGCCATCACAAGTCACCACAAAAACAACAATATGATTTTTTGGGCACACTTGTCTTCTATTTTGTCTCTTACTTCTACTTTTGGCAGACAGATACCCTACAGTTAAATACCTCAAAAAGTCAATTTCTCTGTCTCCTTATATGAGACAATCTTCCTATACCTTTTATCCACAGCAAGCCAGACCTCAGTCGATTATCATCATCCATTCATATTCATCTTGTTTCTTTTTCTCATGATCTGCATTGGAAAGGTCACATTAGTTTACTTTTAAAAACAGTTTCATAGAGGATAGACTTGCTGTTCTGACAGTACTGTAAATTCTTTAACTTCGTTCACTTATCAACTTTGTACGGAGGCGTAACTCTTCTCGCTGTGGAGTTTAGCTACTGTATGTAGAGCTAGTGCAGAGAGGTGCTTACTATATATAGCAATCTAAATAAGATGAAGTCAAAGACTTTTCACTCCGCTTATCTCGCAGACTTTTGTCAACCCCATTTTCATTACCACAGTGTTACATCTCTCTCTCTCTCTCTCTCTCTCTCTCTCTCTCTCTCTCTCTCTCTCTCTCTCTCTCTCTCATAGGTACCTACCATATAGTCCTTGATGGAGAGATGGGTGCATAAATAACACCACCTTAAGAGTAAGATAGAATATACTTGATGTTTTTCTTATATCTAGTTATCCTGCTCCCTTTTTCAGTCTTTTTTCACCGTTGGACGCCTCCAATCAGTACTTATTTATGTCGCCTGTCCTGGCACTCTAGTAAGGTTTTTGGACCCTGCCAAGAAACAGCATTTGTGTCATTTTTGTACGGTAAATTGGGAGGCCCTCAGGCAATACATCTTCCACTTTTCTTGTAGTGGTTTTCTACCCATGATCGACAGCCACCTAATTATGCTTTACCCAAAACGGAGGCTATTTTCTTGTGCAGAAAACATACATTCCTATCGCTTACTCTTTGGCTACTGCCAGAAAAAGCTTGGTTTTGTCATATTTGTTCTTCTATTGTCAACAACAAGGAAGTCACTTTCGACAAATACTAGCACTTACATAACCCAGCATCGCGTATTGTTACACTATATTCTGCCGTGATTCGTGTTAAATCTATTTTTCTAATTACAAAAAAAAAAAAAAAGTTTAAAGAAACTCAAAATTTTGCTATTTAAATTCTTCCTGCCGTGACAGGCGTTTCGCAAAAACCTCTCATGGAACTTTTTTTTTCATTTTGTCCTCAAGTTTATGACTTTCTTTAAATTTCTTATGTCTTTCATAAAAAATCGTCAATAGCTGTTGTTTCTGCCCTTCATGAATAGTTCTGATGGGATTCCTCCTGTCCACAGCATCTGAGGAGCGGGTTACATGTGGCTATTCTCCTACGAGGCAGAGCAGGACCCACGAAGACCATACAATATGGTGGGCACGGTGAGGGGGGGGGGAACTAGTCTCCAGGGGTTCCAAGCAATGCCAGTATTCATAGATCATATATATATATATATATATATATATATATATATATATATATATATATATATATATATATATATATATATATATATATATATATATATATATATATATATATATATATATATATATATATATATATATATATATATATATATATATATATATATATATATATATATATTTAAATCTAGGCACAAGTATTCGTGCATAGTGGTATACCATCACCAGACGATATCTACAAGTAGTGTAAGGTGTGACCCCCTGAGGGTGTGACCCCCTGAGGCCACCTCTCACGGATGGGCATTCCCAGAGGTTCCCTGCCCTGGAATGGAGTTGTACTTTTTTTTTGTGCTTATTGTCCAGAAGTGTGCTTCTCCGCTGAGAAGCTCTTTCGATTCAGTATGCCAACTTGCACATGTGAAACACGCTAGAAATGTACTATCAAACAGCCTGTCCTGAATAAAATGTATGATCATGTCACTCAGTGCTTTCATCTTTAATATTTTAAAAGCCTTTGAATCTAGCCTCAGCAAAGATGATTTTTAAACATCTTTTCATGACATTTCCGGTTTCCAGTATGGATTCTGTCACTGCCACTTCATTGGTAGTCTTTCATTCCTCTCAGATTGTGTTCATACACTTGCCGTTGTGCTCTGCATGGCAGAGGACTTTACCTGAGTCTGACACGAATCTTTAATTTCCAAACTCTTCCTGTTTCAGTTTCTGTGAATCATTCTCAGCCTTTCTCTCATGCTTCCTATCCAGTCATCCTATAGCTACCGTTGCAGATAGCTATTACTCTTCTAAAACTATCAGTAATAGAATCCCTTAGTGTTCTATCCATACAATGACCTTTTGAGCTTCACATATAATGACCCACACCATTCTTCGCAAGTCCCCTGAAGAATCACAATATGGGTTTTGGGCCCAACTGTCTTCAATTTTGTCTCTTATTTCTGCCTTTGGCAAACGGATCCCTTGTACTTAAAATACTTCAAAAATTCATTTCCTCCATCTCCTAACCAGACACCATCTTGCCTGATACTTATCCTTTTGTCCACAAGCCAAACGTCAACCCATCATCATATCTTTATACTCTTCTTGTCTCCTTTCGAAATATGCCAATGGAAAGTCTCCGTAGGTTACTTGAAAAAAGTATCTTCTTAGAGGCTCGGTGTTATACTAACTCTGTGCAGTCTATAGTTAATCTTGTTCACTTACTAGCTTTGTATGGAGGCGTTTTTCTCTTGTGTGTAGTATACCCTTTATATCAGGGCTGGGGCAACGAGGTGCTCACCGTATACAGAACTTCTAAATAGAATGAAATCATATGCTTTTCATCTGCATATCTCAGTGACTTTCTTCAACCCTATTTTCATTAGCACAGTGTTTCATCTCTCTCTCTCTCTCTCTCTCTCTCTCTCTCTCTCTCTCTCTCTCAGTTAGGTACCGTACATAGCTAGTGCCTTGATGGACAGATGGTTACATAATTAAAACCACCTTTTGATTAAGATAGAATTTACTTCATCATTTCTTTATATCTAATCATCTTGCTCTCTTTCTCACTCTTTTTTCTTCGTTCGAAGCCTCCTGTCATTAAATTATTTATGTA
Source organism: Coenobita brevimanus (assembly GCF_032717465.1). Taxonomy (NCBI): domain Eukaryota; kingdom Metazoa; phylum Arthropoda; class Malacostraca; order Decapoda; family Coenobitidae; genus Coenobita; species Coenobita brevimanus. The sequence continues at coordinate 18,152,353 of NC_137046.1, forward strand.
ACATGTCCTGTCCCTCTAGTGAGGTCTCCCGACCTTGCCTAGAAGCAGATTCTGTGTTACTTTTCGGCTGCAGCTTGGAAAGTACACAGGCATTATATCATCCACATTTCTTGTAGTGATTTTCATTTCTTTGACTCACAGCCGTCTGAATATGCTTCACACATTGTGGAGGTTATCTTAGTCATGTGAGTGTGCTTCGCACATTATGGAGGCTATCTTCTTGTGCAAGGAAACATGCATTCCTTTTGCTTACTTTCTGGCTGATACCAGAAAAATCTTGCTTTTATCACACCTCTTCTAATGTTGTCAACAATAATGAAGACGCTTTCAAAAAAGTACCAGCACTTACCTAACCCTGAATCGTGTACTCGTTATGTTTCCCTCGTGACTCGTGTTAAATATTTTCTCCTGATTACTAAAAAAAAAAATAATAATAATTCATTCCAAGTTCAGTCATCATATACAAATTTATCCTGCCCAATCAAGCACCTTGACAAATCATGTCTAGCAACTTTACTTCTTCCTTTTTTCCTCCTTTCTCCGACTAAGTCACTCTCATCTTAAATGTCACGACCAACTTATCTAGCCCCGGGCTCCTACGCTTCACATGGGGCAACACAGGATTAGATGATGATGATGATGATGATGATGATGATGATATTTTTCAGTCTTTTGTGAAAGCCGAACATCATCCAACTTTTCTCCTGTGTTGCTTTTCCTTAGCACTTTGGATTTCTCATGCTTGTCATAAAATATTCGTCAGTTGCTGTTCTTTCTGTCCGTGCTGTCCTAGATACTAATAAGACGAACGGTCCTGATGGCAGCCCTCCTGTTTTTCCTGTTCCACAGCGTCTGTGAGGAGTGGGTAACATGTGACTTTTCTCCTGCAAGGAGGAGGAGGCAGAGAAGGAGGAGGAGGAGGAAATGGTCCTCACAGAAAGCGTTTTCTGGCATCCGGGAAAATCTCGGATGGCCTGGTAAAACGAGGTCCTCTCCACGGCAGACTACCTCTGAGGGTATTAGTCATCGCCGGTATGCACTGATATTTTTTTGTTTACACAGGAAAATGAAATTTTGGATAGTGGTATAAATCCACAAAGATCAGGTTTCACCAAAGGCAGCACCCCGAGGGCCTCCACACATGGGTGAGTGGCCTTGGGGGTACCAGTCAATACTGTTAGGAACAGCAAGTTTATTCTTACTTAGGAAAATTAAATCATGCCAATGTTGATCTCGATCAGCAGCAGCTTTGAGGAAGATAGGAATTCCTCGCGGCCCACAGGGGACATCCTTCAAGAGGGTGACATAATTCTTTTCAGCCCAGAAACACAATATTTTATACAGTACTTGACTTACACACGAACTCGGTTTTAAAGCCGTATCTCACGGGGAGGGGGGAGGGGGAGGCTAATCCTCAGCAGGTACAGACTACGCCAGCGTGCATATATCATAGCTTGTTTTTCACCTAGGTACAACAAATTGTGCAAATTGGTATAACTCCACTAGACCAGATCTAGTCATGGTTATTCTCTAGAAGTGTGGCCTGTGCTGACATCTTGACTAAAGAAGCTCTTTCGGTTCTGTATGCCAACTTGGACTTGCGGGTCGTGCTAGAAGTGGACTCTAAAATAGCCTGTCCTGAAAAAAATTATGATCGCTCTTAAGTCTCATCACTTAATTGTTTTCATCTCTTGCATTCTAAAAGGCTTTGAATGTAGCCTCAGCAATGATTTAGAAGCATCTTACATTTCGTAATCTTTCCGATCACCAGTATGGACTATGTCACTGACACTTCACTGGAGATCTTACATTCCCCTCAGATTTTGTTCATACACTTGCCATTGTACCACATATATCAAAGGGCTTTGCCAGAGTCTAATATAAATCTTTCATTTCCAAACTCTTCCATTTCATTTTTTGTTAATCATTCTCTTCCCTCCACTCACGTTTCCTCTTCCGTCATCCTACAGTATAGCCGTCGTTGTAGATGACCACTGCTCATCTAGAACAATCAGTAAAAGTATCCTTCATCATTCCATCCATTCAACTGTTGCACTGTTGCCTTTCTCTCTCTCTCTCTCTCTCTGCTGACCATGTGTTTCTGCTGATCTCTCTTTTCACACTCACTCCTCCTTCCACTGGTCTTTCCATCACTAAAATTGATGAACTCCTTACACTCCTCACATTCAGTAGTTGCCTGATATGTTTCCTCCATCTTCCTGTTCATCAATATCCCTTAATATTCTACCACCAATTCCTTTTACTCCTTTGCTGGTCTCATTTCTGGGTCAATTTTGTCCAAACCATCCACTATTATTTTCTCAACTATTGCAGCCTTCAAATGAGAGTCTCCAAGAACAGTCACAATAGCACTGAGGACCAAAGATGGACGTATGAAAGTCATCGTCAGTTAAAACGGCGCAAAGCATCCAAATTCTTGACTCCTGCACAGGCGGTTCGGCACAGTCCACTCCCTATCTGTTCTTGGAAGGTCCCTTAGCTTACGTTCTCGGAGTGACCTTTTTATTTATACAATGCTCTCGTAACTGGAATATGGATGAAAGATAAGAAGGGAGATACCAGAATCAAAAGGAAAAAGATAGTGCTGATAATAGAATGATGAGAGGAATATTAAGAACGAAAAGAAATGATAATGTTATTAATAGAATGATGAAAGGAATACCAAAAACGAGAAGAAAGAAAAATGATCATAAAATAATGATGCGACTTGCAAAGTGAAAAGAAAGGATAAAGTTGATAACAGAATGATGGGAAGAATACCGTGAACGAAAACAAATGATAATGTTATTAAGAGAATGATGGGAGGATTCTCATGAACAAAGAGAAAGTTTAATGTTGATAGGAATGCAGAGACGAAAACCAAAAACGAAGAGAAAGTATAAAGTAGAACAGCATGTGAGGGAAGGCAGCTCAGGCGAACAAGGAATAGAGATAAGTAGCGGTGGAGGTGCTTGAAGGTATTCTTGTCATGATCATCCCGAATGATCCCTAGGATTTGGTGTCAATGAATAATATAGAGTAAGTTCGTTTTGTAACAATCATTATACATGAATACCCCAGAGAGTACACTGAAATATTGTAGCACAGAAACTTTTTCAACCTCATATCTCTCCGACAAGGCCAACGTAAATTCCAAACCACTCTTTACAGTGGGTTGGGTTTTCTCATCTCTGACTAGGGTTTCGCAAAAAAGTGTTTTCTGGATCCAGAATCTGTAATACGATCCGGATCGGTCCTAAAAGTTAATCGATCGTTCCTTGTGGCATGGGCACCACATTGGTCCAAATATCTCTTCTAGTTTTTGAGTAGTCCTGCTTACAGACAAACAAACAAACAGGAGTGAAAACACAGTCTCCTCGTCGGAGAGAATAAACTGAAAAGAAAAAAAGCTTGTATTCTATAATTCATATTCCCCTCATCCAATCCCCTCTACTCCAGACCTACCTAAAGTTTATGTGGTCTTTATTAAAGTGTATGACATTAATTATACTAATTTCCTTTAGTTGACCTAATTACTGAATTCATAACATTAGCACCATCAAAGAAGCCATGGCCTTAGATAAAGAATGATAGTCTGGATCTTCCATATTGTGAAGTTTACGTAAAGAACTTATTTTAATCAGAGGTTGGGTAACTTTTTCCATGATCGTGTGTCTCTCACACATCTTTAACCCATAGATCCACAGTGAGCACTTAAGCCTTAAATGACATGGACTGCTGTAACTGAGCCACGGATCCCTGCACCTCACATGGAACGATAATATACAGGGTGCTTTCGTTCCCTTAGCAAGTTTCATTATATATATATAAAAAAAGGAGTCGGCAGATTTCTTACCAGTCACCGCGATTACGAAAACAGTTGTGCAGAAAATGTGACAAAGGGGAAGGAAAGGACGCGGTATCAATATGGAATAAGCGAGGTGCCGTGTGAGGTGCTGTATAAGGAGGAAAACTGTATACTGTATATGAGATGCTGTGTAAGGTGGAACAAGTAAAGTCCTATGTAAGGTGGGAGTTGGAACAAGCGATGTGTTATACAAGGTGGAATAAGAGACGAGTCGTGTATGACAATAGGTGGAACAAGAGAGGTGCTGGAAAGGCGGAACAAGAGAGGTGCCGTGTAGAGTGACAGGTCGAACGAGAGGTGCCGTGTGAGCTGGAACAAGCTAGTTGCTATATAAGGAGGAAAAAGCTACGTCTCATATACAGTAAGGTGGAAGAAGATTATAACGTGTAGGGTGGTAGGTAGAACGAGAGAGGTGACATGTGAGGCGCAACAAGCAAATGTGCCATACAGAGCGTGTGTCGCACATCAACGACCTTTCAAAATGTATTTAGCATGTTGTCATTTGGGTCATATAATAACTAACATATTCATAAGCCACTTTACTAACTCCATATCGGTTGTTGATACAACTAGAAGATATATTTCAGCTTAGTGGAGACGTTTGTCAACAAAGGGGCTGGAGCAAGACTTGGAAAGATCTTCCATAATTATCATACCACATATCTCACAGTATTAAGCCATATCGTGCATGAAACCATTCAATTATATAATTAGCAACTACATCATGTGTTCGGTTAAGCTGTTCTTGTTGTTTTATCCTGGTCTGTCTGCCCGAACAAATCCGTCGACCAACAGGTAAGCTAACGCTTTTGTGGGACCGTCCTATATGTACAGTTCAGTACAGAAACCGTGTGGGTAACTGGGCGTCCTTTGTGGTAGACCGTACCAGGGTCGGGCTAGGGTCCTTCCCCTGGTGGACGCCGGAGCTGCCTACCCAGGATAATCACTGCCAACACGTGTAGGTTCCTTGTCAACGCCGTTCGGTTTTAAGTTGCAATAGGTAATGTATTTTAAACTGAGTATGATACGCAAGGTTATTAAGGGTTTCTGGTGACTTTACTACTCTATTCCAGGGGCTCAACGAATGACAGTTTATCGGTGTGTGGTGAAATAAATAAGAATGCAACACTGTTATATACTGGGAGCTAACATGTCTTGTGACATGAAACTCAGAAACGTATTTCTGGCTGGAGACTGTCACTCAAATGTCAGCATGAAAATTGCATGAGAAGGCAGTTCCTGACAAGGCGGGATTAAGTTTTCTGGACTAAAATTTACACATCGTAGCTGGCCAAAACAGGTAGTTGCGGCAAATTTAGGTGGAATTTAAAATGTCACGTTGGTGTCGTGACACAGCAACTCTGATGACAGACTATATTCTCATTAACACGGATACTTCTAAGTATTCTTTCTTTGGCAATTTATATTGCGTATTATGCCTTAATGTTCTCCACGTTATAACCCCTTCTTAACCAGCATTCAGTAATCTGTACCATTAACAGCGAAAATAACTATAAAGATATATATGTATAATATGCATCGGAGAATGTTACGAAATGCGGTGAAGGTAACGAGTATATGGCAGATATTAGCGCATCTCAGACCCCTGGGAGACGGGTGTCTCTGGAGCCAAAATACAGTCTCCCAGCTTGTCTTCTCAACATTTGTATTCTGCTTTCAATATTCTAAATTTATTTTTTATTCATCTTGATCTTTTAAGTCTGTATACAATCTTCTTCTTCCCTTGTGATTTCATCTTGTTGTCCTTCCAGGGTTAGTTTTCATGCCTCCACATACCACTAGTTCATCTTCTGTTGTTCATGAAATGCATTTTAAAATTCTCATTTCTTTTTCCTTCGATTTCCCTTCCTTTAAGCTTCCACCTACACTCCTGTACTTATATCTACAGCCTCCACTAACTTCTGGTTCCTTTATTTCTCTATGGATTACCTAACGAAACTCGCTATTATTTCTCCTTATCTCTGCATACACAACATCTCCAGCTGGCCCACATTTACAGTTACGTGTCCACTCACACCCGTTCTTAATATTGTGACAGGCGGTGATGAAGTGACTAGCAAACTGACCTTCTATTCCAAAGGATGCCAACTCGACCCCGGGCTTTGTCATTGAACAATTAGATTATTTGAAACTGGTCAAAAGAAACTACTGATCCTACACAAGACCCGGTGACGTCATAGGAACACCCCTGATAATACCATCACACCATTCATTAATGAGTCAGACTCAGCATTAACCCAATGTGGACGTTGGGTACAGTTATACAGATTGTAATATGGTGTGTGATAAGGAGAAGGATTGCTGGATATCAGACAATAAGTTTGTACACAAAGGCGGATTCATTGTGAGAGAGAGAGAGAGAGAGAGAGAGAGAGAGAGAGAGAGACTGGAGGTATACATGATGGTTGCCGCCCACTTTGTTCACTTGCGTCCAGCAGCCTCTCCGTTCAGGCTGGGATCACGTAGAAGCATTATTGTACTGGCAGCACAGTGCAAGAACATGTCTCTTTTTTTATGAACCAACATATTGATTTCACCAACATATTGATGTTTTTCTATTCATCTTTTATACATGACTTCAGTTTTGATTAAAGTTCAGCGAATGGCAGTATGTCAGTAACTGGATGTAACGTTATCAGCCACGAAAATCAGAAAAAATAGTAAACAATACACAGCCTCTGCATTTTCACAGAGAAGACGACAAGGAATCATTGCTAATTCTATGAGGTGGGCTGCTAAAACAAAATATGAAATTAGTCAGCCCCCATCAAAAAAAAAAAAAAAAAAAAAAAAAAAAAAAAAAAAAAGACGTAGCACTCAGAATGCAACATACCCGAATATTTGACTTTGTCCTCTGACCTTGACCTTCGACACATTACCCATAAAATGATTTCATTCTTCCCTTACTCTTAACATTTCCACCAACTTTGGTTCACAGGAATGAAGCTGATATATAAAATATTTCAGATTATGTTTATGCACGTGATATACTGTTAGCTAATGGTAAAAAGGACCCATGCAAGCTGCTTCAAAGTTTTGCTAAAGTGTGAGTGGTAAAGTCTGAAAGTAAATGATTATAAGATTAAAGTGATGGTTGGTGAGAGAGAATGTGACTCGACTCGCAGTGAGCTGTGTTACTGAATGGAGAGAGAGAGCGAGAGAGAGAGAGAGAGAGAGAGAGAGAGAGAGAGAATGTACAAGTAGTGGTAGAAGAGTAAAAATTCCTTGGTGCAGTGCCAGAAAACAAAAAGAGGTACATGTCTGAAAGAAGGTTAGTGTTAAATGGGTGAAGGAAGAAAGGTGACCGGTGCCTGTGAATTTTCTCATACATAATAATGGTCTAAATCCAGTTTACTACAAGAAGGTATTTTGTTGCCCATATGCAGTATAATGTCTATGCCATTCCGTGGATTTCTTCATTAGCGTTTAATGAGTAGGAACTATTTTCCTACTGGTGGTTTTCACACACGTTAATTGCATACTGTATAAAGCCTTGCCATTTGGTATATCCTGTATGGCCAAACTTATGTGTTTGAAGTGCGTTCGAATTCACACTGCCTTCACATATTACTTTCATATTGCAATATTTCATCGGCTGGATTAAATACCAATAGGCAAGAGGCGTCTAAGCCATCTTGCCTTTGTGGTTCTAAAAGATGAGAGATCAGTAAACACCATGATGTGTCATTTTGAAATCCCACCCACTGACCCATCGCTATGGAGGCAACAGTGAGTTTAAATCAAGCCGGTCACGATGGTTGACAAATATAAGTGCGAGTAACAAATTGCAATGTCATTGGGTCGATTAAACACCTCTATACAGTAGACCCGTTGCCACCCTGCCATAGGTGGTCTAAAAGGGGTATGAGAGTCCGAAAGGATACTAGGCTTTTCCAGAATTGCGCAACAAGGACGGGTTAGCTCTCTCAGGACGAGAAAAAAGTAAACTTTTTTGTTGTACATCACCAGATCATGCAATCCACATTATTAGTTCTACTCGTCCTTCAAGAGTTGAATTATCGTCCATAACACGAATAATGTTACATGAGAATTCATTGTTTCATTATTACTCTCTCTGTACGATTTGTAGTTTAGAAATGGCTTCTTGTAATCTAAGTATTAAACTTTCCCCTTCGTACCTCTTACGGTGTGAGGAGATTTAGGTCTTTCAGTCCTGACACTGACAGATGCATTCTTTCATATTAACTGTCTCAAACGTTAATGTACTGTATACAGAGGTGGTCAAGATTAGTAGAGAAACAAGTGTTTACTGGAAAAACGTAAGAAAACTTCGACGAGTGGAACTAATCCAACAAAATATAAGAAGGCTGTGATTATGTAACTCTACAAAATAAAGGTGGTGAATATGAGTGCAACAGTTATCATGGTTGTGTTCCCGTTGAGTGTAGCAGGAAAGGAATGTGGATGAATTACAATACAGTTTGTGAGGAGCATATTAGAATGCCTGGTGAGTGAAAAACAAGGAGGCATTACTGTACAATAGGATGATATGGTATGCGTAAATCAAACATTTGCAATAAGACAGATATTGGAGAAGCCTCGTAAAATGGGAAGTATGGCATTTATGGTACTTCTGAATTTAGAAAAGAGCGTACGACATAGTAAACAGAGAGGGGATATGGAAGGGTGTTGCAAATGGATGGTGTTTAGGGGCTGAATGTTGTAAAGAGCTTTTGTGATGGTAATAAAGCTTGCATAACACAAACAGATTGTCTAACTAGGTGGCTTAACACCAGTCATAGTGTAAGACGATGATGTTTGACGTAGTCATATAACTGTTTAGTATGTATATGGTTGGGGTTATGAGTGACGTAAACAATTCAAGCGATGGAAAGAGGAGAGATGGCAGTAACAAACAGTGACGAGTGGAGAATATTTGCTGGCTAATAATAAACTGGTATATATATATATATATATATATATATATATATATATATATATATATATATATATATATATATATATATATATATATATATATATTTACGGAATAGAGAAAACTTTCCCGCAAAGTTCCAGGTTCAAAACAAAAGAGTTAGGTAAAATTACAAGTTAAAGTTTAATGCTCACTCTAACAACTAAACATTCAGGACTCATAAGGATAATGTAATGGCAAAAAACAGGTTAAATATATGGTTAACTGCAATAGCCTCTATTAACACGAAATTAGCAAGAGTAAATTTATCTAAGTCAGCCTTGATAAAATGAGAAAACCGGATAATGCTCAGTTAATGCAATATATATTATTACAGATACAAAATATTATTACTACTGGCTGACAGTAAAAACTTTACATTAATCACAAAAACCTCACCAGGCCTAAGAATTAACACCTTATGCTATACAGTACAAGAAAAAATGCAATAACACTTATACTCAATCTACAGAGCAGCTAGATGGTTGGAGACTTCCTGAGCACTCACAAAATAATAACAACTGTACAGGGGAGGACAGGGATGTGAACAAAATGAGGAGTAGATCTAAGTGGCAATTAATGCAGAGACTGAGCTCATTATATAGGGGCCGGCAGAGCTTGACACAACTTGCAAGAAGGACGCGCAAATGAAGCCACAGGGGACAAAGAGTTGACACTCCTGCTCTGAACAACAGAAAGAACGACCCACCCTACTATAAGGGAGGAGGGGGGGAGTGAGGTAGAACACGCACTATGGAAGCCACGAGCCGAATCGTGATCAATCATGCAGCATACTGTACGTTAGAATTATACAAAGGATGATGAAATCATAGGCTATGTAACAATATATATATATATATATATATATATATATATATATATATATATATATATATATATATATATATATATATATTGTTACGGAACAGAGAAAGATGATGTACACTTTAAGTGAGAATACTAAAAATCACTACTATCCCGTAAAGTTCCAGGTTCAAAACAAAAGAGTTAGGTAAAATTACAAGTTAAAGTTTAATGCTCAAACTAACAACAAAACATTCAGGACTCATAAGGACAATGCAATGGCAAAAAACAGGTTAAACATATGGCTAACTGCAATAGCCTCTATTAACACGAAATTAGCAAGAGTAAATTTATCTAAGTCAGCCCTGATAAAATGAAAATACACTGGGTAATGCTCAGTTAATGCAAGATAAATTATTACAGATACAAAATATTATCAAAAATAACTGACAAAAAGAACCCTTACACAAATCACAAAAAAAAACTCACTAGGCCCAAGAATTAACCCTATACTACACAGCACAAGAAAAAATGCAACAACAATTATACTCAAATTACACAGCTGCTAGATGGTTGGAGACTTCCTGAGCACTCACAACAATAACTGTACAGGGGAGGACAGAGATGTGAACAAAATGAGTAGTAGATCTAAGTGGCAATAATGCAGAGACTGAGCTCATTATATAGGGGCCAGCAGAGCTTGATACAACTTGTAAGAAGGACGCGCAAATGAAGCCATGGGGACAAAGAGTTGACAATCCCGCTCTGAACAACAGAAAGGACGACTTACTCTACTATAACGATAGAAGGGGGGGACTGGAGGCAGAACACGCTCGTGATCAAACATGCAGCAACTGTGCGTTAAAATTACACAAAGGATGATGAAATCATAGGCTATGTAACACCTCCCCACAAAGAAAAAAGAAATTTACAAAGGAAATTTCTTATTACTCTAAAACAATCTGTCTAAAGTCTAGATAAGCAATCTGCAATAACATTTTCTTTCCTAGTGTTACAAAACATGAGATCTCCCTAGCACGTTCAGTCATAGGTACTTGCCAGTATTCCTTTAACAAATCAAACTTACTTATGTACCTAGCCTTTCCGATCTTGTCTATGCAATCTTCCACGCGAGGGAGAGGGTAAGTGTCTGTTTTGGTTATCTGATTAACACGTCTGTAGTCGATGCAAAGCCGCTGTGACCCACCTGGCTTAGGGACTAGAGTGACAGGAGAACTCCACTCGCTCAGACAGGGCTCAATCATCTTGTGGTCCAACAGGTAGCCAAGCTCCTTCTGGATGAGAGGAACTTATAAGAAGGCAATTTAATTGGATTTGCGTCTCCAACATCGACATCATGCATCAACACAGTGGTTCTTCCTGGAGTGGCACGGAACACTTGCGGGTACTCCTGCAGTAATGCCGAAAACTCCTGCCTTTCCTCGGGAGGTAGGTGAGAAAGCTTAGTCTGGAGATCATTCATGATATCAGGATTCTTCCCCAAACTATCACTCAGGCTCATACTGCATGGGAGAGCTTCACTTGCAGACTCGGGTGGAACAGCTACAGTGCAGACTGGATTATTTTCGTCCCGCCTGTGATATAACTTTAGCATGTTGATGTGACAAAGTTGCTTGTTCTTTCTACGATCTGGTGTGGCGATGACATAGTTGACATCACTGAGTTTCTTCTCCACGAAATAAGGACCACTAAACTTGGCTTGAAGAGGTTGCCCATGCACCGGTAGCAGAATCAAAACCTGATCTCCTGGCTGAAAGTGACGTAACCTGGACTTCTTATCATACCAAGTCTTCATCTTCTCCTGAGCAGCTCCTAAATTCTCTCTCGCCAGCTGTAAAGCAGTGGACAGCCGTTCTTTGAACTTCATCACATACTCCAGCAGGTTGACGTCATCTTCCTCCGACAGCCAGCATTCCTTGAGTAACTTAAGGGGTCCTCTTACTTCATGGCCAAACAGTAGTTCAAAAGGTGAGAAGCCCAGTGATTCATTTGGAGATTCTCTTGCAGCAAACACAACGAATGGAAGACCTTTATCCCAGTCTTTCTGATGTTCCAAACAGTATTTCTTGAGCATCGATTTGAGTGTTTGATGATATCTCTCCAACACTCCTTGGGTCTGTGGATGGTAAGCTGAAGACGTGATCTGGGTGATGCCCAACTCTTTCAGAGACTGCTTGAAAACATTTGACATGAAATTACTTCCTCGGTCTGAGTGTACCTCCTTGGGCAGACCAAACTTTGTGAAGAACCCTAGCATTTCCTTAACCACGTTCTTTGCTGAGATAGTTCTAAGTGGAATGGCTTCAGGATAACGAGTAGCCATATCAATCAGGGTCAACACATAAGAAAATCCTGAAGAAGTCTTAGAAAGAGGGCCCACAATATCCACCAACACACGGGTGAAAGGCGCCTCAAAAGGAGGAATGGGAACTAGAGGTGCAACCTTTTCGGTCTGATTACACTTCCCCACAACTTGACAGGTGTGACAAGACTTAAAATACCAGGAAACATCCCTGAAGATACCTGGCCAGTAGAAGTGTTTCAAAATGCGTGGCACAGTCTTCCTCACTCCAAGGTGTCCTGCCAAACTGGAATCATAAGCCACTCTAATGATATCCTGCCTACAAACACGAGGGATGACAACTTGATGTACAACCTCCCATTCACAGTCGGCTGATGCTGTTGGGGGTCTCCACTTCCTCATAAGTACTCCTGACTTTACATAATAACAAGTAGAAGCACCGGCTGACTCTTCCTCACTGCAAGCAGAGTTAGCTAGACCTTTCAACTCAGGGTCAGCAACCTGCAACTCAACCAACTCTTGACGAGACTAATTATCAACACTACGGGGTACTGCCTCATCTGGTGAGTGGTCCAAATTAGCAAGAAAGGTGTCAGCTAGGATAACATCATCATCATCATTATCCTCTAAATCACCAGTAACTTTAGACTTAGCCCTAGTGACAGCACATGCAGGGAACACATCAGGGACATCACAATCCTGGGTCGAAGCCACTGGCTCACTAGACAACTGAGGAGCTGGACACACTTGACTTCCACCAATATCATTTCCAAGTAAGAAAGTTACACCTGACATTGGGAGTGTCTCAACCAACCCAACCATAACGGAACCATTAACAAAGCCAGACTCTAAATTCACTCTGCACAGAGGGACAGAGAAGTAATTATTCCCTACACCTTGTAAGATTACAGTTTCATCAGAGGAATTAACATTAGAGCCTAGAACACTGGTCAGCATAAGGGATTGGCAGGCACCTGTATCACGATATATTTTAACTGATTTCCTGTCATTACTGTCCAGAGGACTGACAAAACCATCAGACAGGAAATTAGCACATGAACTCTTGACAGTGTCACCCACGTTACTGCTCAAAAGAGTAGCTCCATCATGAGAATTTAAGTTACCCCTCAAAGCAGGTTCAGTTAACTCAGTTAAAGAATTATGGGAACTCTCAAGAGTGGACACTAGACCAATTGACTGAATATTTAAAGACTCCTTTTTGTTCACATCACGCTGTCTCCTGAAACATTTCTCCGTAGTATGACCAAGCTTACTACAATAAGTACATTTACTTTTCTGAAATCTAGAGGTGAAGCTGGTATTTACTTCCTGAGAAACATCATCTTTATTCTCTTTCCTGTTACCTGTACTCTGAGTAGAGGCAACGTACTTACTCTCAGCTTTCCCTTTTTCTCTAGAATATCTCTTGTGAGTGAGAACATATTCATCAGCTAAAACTGCAGCATCAGTCAAAATTATCTATTCTTTTCTCATCAAGATATAGGCTTACATCTTTATTTATACACCTCTTGAAGTCCTCCAGCAAAATCATCTGCTTAAATTTACCAAAATCAGAATCCACATTCTTAGAATTTAACCACTGCTCTAACAGATCTTCTTTGATTTTTGCATACTCAACATGGGATTGCTTATCTTGCTTGTAAGTTGTCCTAAATTTTACTCTATAGGCTTCAGGAACAAGCTCATAGGCCTTAAGAAGCAAGCTCTTAACGACATCATAATTATCAGATTGATCCTGAGGCAAAGATGCATAAGTTACTTGAGCTTTACCGGTGAGAACAGTTTGAAGGAGTACTGGCCAATACTGTTTGGGCCAATTAAAACCTGTAGCTACCCTCTCAAACAACTGAAAATATTTTGTTAAATCAGATTCATTAAAAGGAGGGACAAGTTTAACATTTTTAGCCACATCAAAATCATCAGAGCTAGATGATCCAGTTCCACCTTATTTCATGCGATACTCATGGTCTGCCTGAATCCTGGCAAGTTCAATTTGTGCCTGTATCTGTGCCTCCTGAATACGAGCCTGAGACTCTGCCTCCTTAGCATTTGCCTGAAATTCAGCCTCCTGAATACGAGCCTGAGACTCCGCCTGCTTAGCCTGAGACTCCGCCTCCTTAGCCTGAGACTCAGCCTCCTTAGCACGTGCTTGAAATTCAGCCTCCTTAACACGAGTCTCCTGCAGGGCTAGCTGTAACTTAGCTAATTCAATCTGCGTTTGCTCATTTGGAGGAGTTACATTAAACAAGCTTTTATTAATCATGCCAACAATTTGATCTTTAGAATGATGAGAGTGAACTGCAATTCCCAATTGTTGAGCAACAAGCTTAAGTTCATTCTTTGTTCTGTTTTCTACATCACACACTGTTTGCACATTTGACAAAAAATCTTTGGCTTCATCAAGTGTAGAAATAGTAGGCTAGACATCATGAATAAATCACAATCACAAAATATCAAGCAATATCCTTATGATAATATCCTGAATATCCTGATATGAGGTCGCCAAATTTATGTTACGGAACAGAGAAAGATGATGTACACTTTAAGTGAGAATACTAAAAATCACTACTATCCCGTAAAGTTCCAGGTTCAAAACAAAAGAGTTAGGTAAAATTACAAGTTAAAGTTTAATGCTCAAACTAACAACAAAACATTCAGGACTCATAAGGACAATGCAATGGCAAAAAACAGGTTAAACATATGGTTAACTGCAATAGCCTCTATTAACACGAAATTAGCAAGAGTAAATTTATCTAAGTCAGCCCTGATAAAATGAAAATACACTGGGTAATGCTCAGTTAATGCAAGATAAATTATTACAGATACAAAATATTATCAAAAATGACTGACAAAAAGAACCCTTACACAAATCACAAAAAAAAACTCACTAGGCCCAAGAATTAACCCTATACTACACAGCACAAGAAAAAATGCAACAACAGTTATACTCAAATTACACAGCTGCTAGATGGTTGGAGTCTTCCTGAGCACTCACAACAATAACTGTACAGGGGAGGACAGAGATGTGAACAAAATGAGGAGTAGATCTAAGTGGCAGTAATGCAGAGACTGAGCTCATTATATAGGGGCCAGCAGAGCTTGATACAACTTGTAAGAAGGACGCGCAAATGAAGCCATGGGGACAAAGAGTTGACAATCCCGCTCTGAACAACAGAAAGGACGACTTACTCTACTATAACGGTAGAAGGGGGGGACTGAGGCAGAACACGCTCGCGATCAAACATGCAGCAACTGTGCGTTAAAATTACACAAAGGATGATGAAATCATAGGCTATGTAACAATATATATATATATATATATATATATATATATATAGTCAAAATATTACCATTTAATATCTGTGTACTCTATCGCTTCCCCAATGCTTCTTTGGAACCTAGTGTATTTGATTCCATATTCGTACAATTGAGTAGCCTTAACCTTGCGTTAGCACCGAAATTACCATTCTGGGTGACTTTAACATACATAATGTTGAATGGTTATTACATTCTGCCAGGACTGACGACGCTGGTCTAGAGTACGAGCTGTTTGCAGAATCGTTTAATCTCACGCAGCTGGTAAAGAAACCAAGCAGAATACCAGATAATCCTGACCATAATGCCCATCTCTTGGATCTATTCCTGACAAATAATCCAGATCAATACAGGATAGAGGTATTGTCTCCACATGGATCCTCTGACCACAATCTCATCAAAGCCTCATTAGTTAGCCCCCCCAAACCTCCCCGTTCTGAACCTGTCAGGGTGACCCATTGGCACTTCGATAGGGCAAAGTGGGATGGATTTAGAAATTAACTTGCTGACATTCCATGGCAGTCTTTCTTCTCTAGTGATGTCAGTTCTACTCAGTCCCACATTTGTGGCTAAATACTAGCTGGTATGGATTTATTCATACCAAGTCAACAGTTCACTAAAAGATCGAATTCTCCAAAATGATTTGATAGCAACTGTGCCAGAGTAACAGCCCAAAAGTCATTAGCATATAACTCTTACTTAAAATAAAAAACATCTGAATCACTCTAATTTAAAATTGCTAGAAACCATGCAGAAGCTGTATTAAATCTTGATAAATCAAACTTTCTTCAAAATCAAGCATCAGAACTACTTAACAACTCTAATGACAATAGAATATTCTGGTCAACTCTCAATTCTTTCAATAACAACTTTAACAAGTTATCATCCATTCCCCCACTAAAATCTTCAGATGGCAACATTACAAATGACCCGCGTGGGAAAGCAGATATCTTTGCCAATACATTTGCCAGAAATTTTACCATAGAGGAAGCCAGCCAGAATGTCCCAGTACTAGAACTTGACCCTCCCGCAATTGTTCTACTTAAAATACAGACAAGATACGTAAAATCCATCCTAGACACTTTACCCACCAACAAAGCTCCAGGCCCAGATGGAATTCCTCCAATTATTCTTGCTGAATTATTCAGACTATGCATACGTACTCCTTCATTCTCTAATTCATAGAAAGTAGCCAATATCCACCCAGTTTCAAAGAAAGGAAGTTCCTCTGATTCCTCTGATCACAGACCAATAGCTGTCATGTCTTCTCTTGGTAAGGTATTTGAAACTTTAATTAATAAGCACATAGTTAAACATCTTGAATCTAACAACTTAATTAGTGATAGACAATATGGTTTTTGCCATGAAAGATCCATCGTTCACATACTTAGTCTCCTGACTCTTACCATCCATCAGTCAATCGACCTACGTGGAGAAACTCATGCAGTAGCCCTTGATATTTCTAAAGCTTTCGACAGAGTATGGCACAGGTTCCCTGTTGTCCAAACTCCCTTGCTATGGACTAAAGTCTTTTGTTCCTTTGATTTCCTCATATCTCAGTGACAGAAAAATAAGAGTAAAAGTAGATGATGTATATTCCAATTTCCACTCAGTTAACGGCGGCGTGCGGCAGGGATCAGTTCTGGCGCCAGTCCTGTTCCTGGTTCATATTAATGATCTCATATCTGTCACCCACAATCCCATCCGTTCATGTGCAGATGACTCAACACTTCATAGTTCATTCACACTCAGACACCCATTTACAAAGTCTGATATCCCCTACTCCCAGCTCAGTACAGCCATTTCCATAAATCATGACTTATCTACGATCAGTGAATGGGGACAAAACAACCTTGTCTCATTTAATGCTAGTAAAACTAAATATATATAGTTTACTAATAGACAGATATTGCCATATTCGTATATTACCTTAAATGCTACAAATACTCCCATTTCCTAAAGTACTGAAATTCTCGGTGTCTCACCTAACAATGCCCTCAGCTGGACCTCTCATGTCAGATCACTTGCTAAAACCGCCTCAGAGAAACTTGGATTATTGTACAGAGTCCGCAACTTCTTCACTGACGAGCAGTTAGCTATAATTTATAAGAGTCATGTGTGCTCTCAGGTTGAATATTGCTCACCCTTGTGGAGTGGATGTGGAGAGGTTGCATTAAAACAACTAGACGAAATTCAGAACAAAGCTGTTAGAATTATTAGTAACCCTGCTATTACTAATAAACTACCTCCCCTACAAGTAAGAAGGAATGTTGCCTGCCTTGCATTATTTTACAGATACTTTAATAGCAAATGCTCAGACGAAGTTGCATCCATTGTGCCACCTCTCCATGCCTTCCCTCGTACTACACGGGCATCTGGTAGCGCTCATGACTGGAATGTCACTCAGCCATATTGCAGAACTTCTGCCTATCAGAATTCTTTCATTCCCCGAACTGCATCTCTCTGGAACTGCTTCCCCAGAGTTGTTTCCCTCAAAACTTCAACCTACAGCTATTCAAGCCTAACTGTTATAGATATTTTATGAACAGAGGACACCAGTAATCTGGTGTATGGATTAGTTTTTCTTTATTATAATTAATTTTTTTCCTTCCTCTGTTCTGTTTTATATAGATAGATAGATAGATAGATAGATAGATATACATATATATCCATCCATCCATCATCTAATCCTGTGTAGCCCCATGAAGAGCGTAGGAACCCGGGGCTAGGCAAGTTGGTCCTGACATTTAAGATGAGAGTGACCAGCCTCAATTTTCCCTGAGTGGCATTACGTAAGCAATAACCCCCAACCACCCATGGATATAAATCTTCACAGGTTCAATCAGATTGGAGCGCCTTAATTACCCACTAAACTACCAGGCGCCAAAATTTGGTTATATGGTTACCACCCAGCATAGGAAATGGTTTCCTGGTGTACAGGAGACCATTTGGCTTGTCACTCAGTGTAGAGTCACTCACAGGCAGAAGGAAGAGGAAAGAATGAAGGAAAGAAAGACAGAAGAGAGGTTGTAAAGTCACCCGTAGGCAGAAGGACAGGGAATGAATGAAGGAAAGAAAGACAAAAGAGGATGGAAGAAAAGAAGGATGGAGGAGAGGAACGGGCAGATACCCAAGAGCAGCACTTCATCGAGTGAGTGGATGGTGAGCGCCCCCACCTACCACTAATATATATATATATATATATATATATATATATATATATATATATATATATATATATATATATATATATATATATATATATATATATATATATATATACTGTATATATAGTTTGTGAGAGTTGTGCATTGAAAGATTATGTAGACAAGCGTAAAGTAATCGTTGTTAAGAGAGAAAATTACTTTCACTGTGAACTGGTAAGGAGGTCCAGGTAGGGTACTTCGTGTAGTGTTAGATGCAAAAGGTAACTGTGACACTGGGAAGGAAGGTGGTTGGTGTTTGAATCATGATTAGGGAAAAGAGCAGAGATCTGGCCATGGCAGTTGCAAGGGTTTTGTATCAAGAAACATTAAACCCATACTAACACACTGATGAGAGACTGGATGTTGTTGCTGAATCTTGGCCTGCCTGACCTGATAGATCAACCAGCAGCAGGTAAGCAACTGCCTCTATAATATGTCATCCTCTAGGTTCCCTACACCGTTGAAGTTATGTCTGCATCTTAGTCTGCCATACGTTGTGCAATTCTTCATTCTATGGATAAAGGTGTGTGGGCATATTTTGCATTTGTCATATGTAGTTACACCCAAATCTAAATTGGTAACTGAGGAGGACAGCGAAACTTGCCGCCGCATAAAATTGTGACTCTCATATCAAGATATTTTTTAAGCAGTGAGGACGATAGTTTCAAAGTTTGACTTGTGAGGTTGGTACTGGTCCGGCCAGTGGTGATGCCTAGAACGTTGTTCTGTATGGTGTGCAAGGCGTTATAGTGGGCATTACATAGGATGGGCCTCATATCTGAGAGGTGGACGACCTCACTGATGATATATTGTTTAAGAGTAGGGGGGGTGGGGGAATGCTTCTGTCTGCTGCCCAAGATCTGTCTCTATAATTGCCCTGAGTGAGTGAAGTCCCCTGACCCATCACTTTATGCTATCTTGTATGTGTTTCATGAAGGTGAGTACAGTGTCGAAAGTCACTCAAACGATCTTGGTGTAGGGAAAATGTGGCAGAGATACATTGTTTTGTTTGATGTTAGGGTTGTACCTGTGCTCATGATTACTGCTTATGAAGAGTATGGTGGTGGATTTAGCTGGAGTGATCATCAGCCGGTTTTCCTCCAGCCGTGGCACAAGCGTGCTGAGGCAGTCTTGCTACAGTGCGTACACTGTGCCTGCAATGTGGAGTGAGTGTGTTTTTTATGGTATTCTTATCTGCTTATTAGATTATCTGGCAGTTGGGGTGTGCGAATATCATGCTAGTTGAGATTGACAAGTTTGAGTGAAAGAACGAAGTCCTGCAGGAATCGAGAAGTTAAGTTTTGTGTTCATTACGACTTGCTGAGGAGTTGAACATGTGACTGTCTCTCTGACAAGTAGTTTGTAATCTATTGTTTGATCTTCTTTTCCATGTTTATGTTATAGATTTCCGTGATTAGTTTGTGTTAGAGGATTGCAACATAGGCTTTACTAGTGTCAGTTGTAGTAAAAGGTTATGTTGAGCAGATAATGTGCAGTTGATGCCCACACAACACGCTGATGCCCACACATGCGTGTTGTGTGAGGAGGATACTAAGGTATTTGTCGAAAGTAGTGCTTTAATTGTGTGTTATTAGGTTGCAATGGACGCCATGAGATGTGAATTTGTAATGCCTTGGGCGTTCGCATATCACAGAAGGCGTGCTAAGCAGTATTGCGGGTCTATAAGAAGTATGGTGTGTTGAGTCCCTGTTTTGTTAATTGTGGTGATGATTGCCTCATTTGTCAAAAGTTGGGGAATGCTACAGAGTGCTCGTGAGTAGTTAATAGTGCGTGTCAGGCCTTTTTGCTCGGTGGTAGGTTGCTCATGCCGCCCGCCTTTGTGCTTGTAGTGTTCTTAGTTGTATTGATAATGTTACATGTCTTTCTGGAGTAAAGGGGATTATTTTGTAATCAGGATGATAGAAATGCCAACGCAAAAAAAAGATTGCTTTTTAGACTCGCTGCGTGATGATGTTGAGGTCACTTACGTCTGCATTATGGTTCACAAGTATGTCTGTTTTTTCGATATAAGAAGGGAGGTGTTATGTGCTGGAAGTGATAGTGCCGTGGGACTTGGATGTTCTTGTTTGTTTCATATTCATACTGATGTGTTGTGTAGAGCCAAGAGGGGACAGTGAAGTGACTGCATATTGGTACAAAGGTTTTCAGTTTTCGGTTTTGTTTGTGTAATTTTTTTGTCAACTTTTTTCTTTAATGGTTGGGGCCATGCGATGATGTCGTGTTTTTGGGTGAGCGGTGTTGAGTTTGAGAGTTGCATTGTTATATGAAGCGAGTAATGTCCAACGTAATCTTTTATGTGCAGTCTTCTGTTGCCTCCAGTAATATGCTGTTTGCCTGTGTTAGGTTTGTTGTTAAATTTCGTAGTATGCCTGTCAATGATAATGATGGGTGTACTATTTGGTGTACTGAAGCGTTGTTCTGTTTCGACAGCGAATTTTGTCCAATCTGTTTTCTAGTAGTTTGTGTAAGTGATGCGTGATCGCTCTAGTCTGGAGTGTATTTCTGTGGTGATAATGATAGGTAGGTAATTTAGAGGGAGGGTGGCTTACATCCATCAGCTGGTGGTGAGTGAAAGGTTGGGTAAACAGAATGTGATATCTTGGGAGGAGTGGAAACGGTGTGGTTGGTGTAGTCTGTAGGTGTATTGCAATGTGTCAATGAGAATGTAAATGTGGTTCAGCTGTGATGAGGTTATGGTGTGGTATGAGAAAATGAAATAAGGAGTTAAAGTAAGGGAGATGAAATTTTTGAGAATCGTGTGTAGAGCTCAGAGAATGGATAGGATAAGAAATAGTGTGATTCGTGAAAGATGTGGAGTAAGGAAGTCATTGCATAACTAAGTTGAAGAGTACACGCTTAGGCGCTATGACCATATGGAGAGGATGAGTCTAAATAACGTGGTGTGTGAGCGAAGGTGGCAGGATGTGTGGCAGGCCTAAAAGTCAGATACATATGGCAAACGATTCTCAGTAATAAGTATGAAAACTGACAAGGCAAGGGAAATGACCAACGTTCAGGCTGGCTGACTGAGTTTTGTACAGAGGAGTACTCTCTCTCTCTCTCTCTCTCTCTCACCGACAGTCGTCGAACTGACTCCCTCTGATAGTTAATTATGAAACTACGTGTTGATTTTTTTTTTTTTCATGAGGTGGAGCCAGGATTCCGGACGCTTCTGTTGTGAATGTTTGGGTGTGTGTTCCATTTTACCAGACATTGATTGCGTCCCCCACTATGCTGTTTATTCGTTTCAATGCTTCCTGGATCCTACCTCGCCTCACTTGCATGGGGGGGTAAAGAGACGATTTGAATTATGGTTATGAACTCTTGAACAGATATTTCTCACCATTAGACCAAAAAGTTTGGAGACATCCTTTTATTTTCCCCAACTAAAGAGAACTGATTACTCATTAAGCTTTTTCATATACCTTTGATTGCGATGATTTCTCTTAGTACTTATTTTTAATGACAGAGTTTCTGATGTTAACCTTCAACTGCTAAAGTTACTGTTTCTTTTACCACCAAAATCTGATTATTCAGTGGCCGCATGTATGAGTCGAAACATTAATACCAATGAGGTTACAAATCAGATCAGTGCTCATAATAATTATCGGTTAAAGTCTTGGCAAGAAAAATGTCTTTTACTGAAAGACTCTGACCTTGGCGTTACTTTTATGTATGATTTGATCTCAGAGTCAAAGCATCAAAAGCACACTCGGCACCTCAGTGTCACGTACTCCTGGATATATTTCATGTAGACAATGATCTGATACAGCGCAGTCTGTGACTGATAATGTGATTATTTACAACATTTCTTTCTAAATTTACCTTCAGATTGCTTAGAAATTAGCCATACTTCTCGCTTAAATGCAACAGTATGAGTCTGAAAGATGTAATAGGCGGTGGCTGAATCGGTAGAGAGGCGGCTTGCAGTCCTGATGGACCCCGGTTCGAATCCCGGCTGGGGCAGGGAACAGTTTAAGAATTTGAATTTCATAACAGCAGACGTTCCTGATCTACCAGATGACCCGCCGACATGTCGTAAAAATACCCCCGATAATACCAATACACCAGTCCTGTATGAGACAGCCCTAGCGTGTATTCGATATGGACGGTGGATGTTAGCGCCGAAGTGGTCACATGTGGAGGTGTAGGAGGACTACTGGGCCTTGGGATAGGCTACTGCCCCCGAGATATAGGCCCTGAAGCCTTTGCCCGGAGTCGGAGACATTAAAAAAAAAAAATACCATCAAGAACGATGAGATGAAAAATATAGTTATGCTCCATTTCAACTCCCTCATATGCCAGATAATATGACAAGTTGCTGTCCCCTCTTACTTAAGGTGCAAGCAAGACAGAAAATTCAGTCTGCATGATGAAAGTTGAATCTGAATACTGTGATCAGTTGTGACATACCAAGAAATTCCAAATTTCAATGGTTATAATGTCAAGATGCCTTGCGCACGAAATATTAATTATACACAAGTAAAAAAGCAGTGCCTTTACCTCTCATAAACATGACAATTTGGTCTTGACATATGCCAACCGACATGGTTTAAGCACATATCACAAATATGTCTGCCCAAAACTGCACAAAAATGGGTTATCAAAGCAAAATATTACTCTTGGGGAAGTGTCACCAATTGTGATGCTTTAGTCAAAGAAAATTTACACATTCATAGAAATGTAAGTTTTAATAGCATTATCATTTTATTTTATTTTCAACTCTTTCCCAGTAATGGCTGATCGTACTCTTTTGCAGTCTGCTCAGTTTAGAATTTTACATACCTTGAAAAACGATGAATGATCCTTCAACATTTATAAAAGATTTTAGTGAATACTTCACAATTTAATGGCAAGTATAGTGAAAAGTATTATCTTTATGTAAATTTTTGCCGAAGTTATGATCAGCTAAATGCTTTGGTATATTATGCAAATTATAAAATCTTTTTTGTTATTATTTGTCTTTTTCTTCTACCCATGATATTCATTGTCCAGTCCGAAATTTACCACTTTGTTAACTGCATGATCATCATCATCGTTGTCAGCATTGTCGTCGTAGTCATTATTTTCATTTTAAATTACTCTATCCCTTTTTCCGAATACGGTGGATTGGATCAAGAGAAAGGAAGAATACATAAATGTGTAAGGATCATAAGACTGTTCAGTGGATCATTAGAATGGACTTTTCTTACCACGCCTATTAAATGCACGTCGACCTGTACTGAGAGAAAATTGGGATCCAATTATCCTCAAGCTATGCAGATTCAACTGTGTAGTAACCTGTCATCACCCTGGAGGTGCTCGGCGACGAGTATTGTTTTCACTCAGCTTGTCTGTTAGCTTCTTTGTTTGTCTGTTTGTCTGTCTGTCTGTTAACAACTTAACACAAAAACAACTGTTGCTATTTAGACTAAAATTACAGAGATGATGGGCGTTCTGATCACCTGGTTAAGTTTTAGGCTAAATTGGACCAAATCCAGGCTGTACGCCCAAAAAATGTAAAAAAAAAAAGGGGGGGGGAGAAATCATATTTTCTCCATAACTCTTTTCAAATTCGTCATATCGACATGAAATCAAAACCCAAAGGTGCATCTTTCAAATCTGCATCCTAAATGCCTCTTTATATCAGGGGGGGTCACCCCCCCAGTTAGCGGTAGGGGGGGTCAATGCTAGGTGCATCGGGCCTAAAATTTCAAATGGGTATAAAATCGTAAATTTTCACCCGATTTACTCAACATTTCATGTGACATCTGTAACATCTGTAACTAGATATCAGCACTAAAATGACTGCCGGGGACGGGTGTGCTGTGCCTTGGCACCGCTTCTTGTTCAAAACTGTTACACGCATCTACCAGGTGAAACAGGAGGTTTCTGTTTCACGCATTACCTACTGTGTGAAGTACGTATCCTCCATGGGAGATGTAAGGGAACGGAATGACTAGTCTATGGCTAGAGCATATACTCCTGACACAAACATAATAGCTTTTCAACGCATCTTTCTTTCCCGTATTTTTCCATATTCTGGTTTCTTGATCCGTGTATTCTTTTTGTTCAGTCCCAGCACTTCCACTTATCTCTTAGTTATCCCTTTCTTTTTTACACTTTCCAAGTTCCTCCACTCTTATCCTCTGTTCTTTGTTCATGTCGTCTCCAGTCTATCTTCCTCTCTTTCTCCCTCCAGTGTTCTCGCTTCTCTCCTTGTCACCTTCCATTTCAAAAGACGTGAATAAACTGAGGGACATCGTGACCTTTGCATAATGTAGGGTGCCAGTGTGCAGTCCTTGGTCTGTGTGTGTGTGTGTGTGTGTGTGTGTGTGTGTGTGTGTGTGTGTGTGTGTGTGTGTGTGTGTGTGTGTGTGTGTGTGTGTGTGTGTGTAACTGGTTGTATTTACCAGTTTGTAGATTAAAGAATTTATGCTCTGCTTATTATTGTTCTGTCTCCATATTCACATTAATCCAGTCTGATTGGCCTTATTACACACACACACACACACACACACACACACACACACACACACACACACACACACACACACACACACACACACACACATACACAGACAAAACACTGAAATATTATTGGTGACGTCTGTACGATGGCTTCTGCGTCACTTCATTAGCCGCAAGTTGGAGGGCCAGAGAGATGTTGAATGAACAGAGGTGTGACTCATTTAGCCTTTGCACCGCCAACAACACAGCATACTACATTACACTCTCAAAAGCATCTCTGGGCAACCTGAGATACTACCGGGTTCATTACTGGGTATGAATGGAAATTGGAAAGCTTTACCTCTCTTTCCTTGGGGGAAGCAGCCTAGGTATATAGATAGATTAATATAACAATTCGATAAAGGTATATAGATAGATTAATATAACAATTCGATAATGACTGCATAGATGCAAACTTCATGAAATGTTTGCATATGGATAAGATTTTAGAATATACAAAAGCACAGTGTTCTGCCACGGGAGTAGATATCGCCGCAGTGTAGGGACACAAACACCTAGAAGTCCTTTTGAGGCGGCTTCCCTCACGGACAACAGATATTTTGAAATGTACCGGTATAAATGTGACGTATGTTATATCCAGTTAATTTATATTCTTTATTCTCTAACGTTCCGGAGCAGATAGATTCTTTAGCTTGAAAATGTGTAGGCATTGAAGAACACAGACATGCTTCTGAGTATCTAAATGTGCATAAATATCTGTTTATTAATGCGTCTCAACGTAAAATTACCTTCTCAGTGCAAATGTCACTTTTTCCCCTTCTGCACATTTTCTGTGTGTGTCTTTGTAGGAACAGCACTGACGTACCCATTAGCATTCACAAATATTTATTCCTCCATAACTCAAACTTAAAGGTATTTAAATTTGTAAAGACCCTAGCCTTGATCTTCATTCTTGTCTACACCCAAAACGTCTTCTAAAGTATCTAAAACATAATGAGATCACCTGAAACACAATCGACAGAAGTCCCGATTTATTTTTTTTTCTTTTTCTTCGTCTTCTTCTCCTTCTTCTTCTTTCTTAGAACCCCCTGACTTTCAAAATAAATATCAACACCGATCCCCAACTTCTTTTTTTTCCACAGAGGCATCTTATTCTCTACTAGGTCGTAAGCGTGGTAGATATTGCCCTAACAAATTAAAAGTAATAGATCGGGAACATGTCAACTTTTACAGTTTTGATCCGATTTGGACAAAGTGTGTTAGTGTGGTAGATGGTGAGCAGAGGATGAAGTACTTAAATCTGGGGAACATTGTCAAAAATTAAGACCACGTGACAGCATCAGACTGTCGGTCCTTTAACTCCAAATCTTGTTATTCAGTTTGGACTGAACCTGGTGAAACGATTTAGGGTCCGTCATAGATTACAATGTTCAGTTTTCAGAACAATGGAATATAGGTCAAAGTCATGAAGCAAGGTGGAGCGGTTCATGGTCACGCAAGGACCGCGAACATTTGGTCAAGCTCAAGTTAGCAGAGCTATGTTCAAATTTCTGCCATAGACCAATTGCAAGGTGTTAATATTGCGCTATGTCCGTGGGCCTTCTTGTTACTTTTTCCAAAAACTTTTGTCCAGTTCAAGAGACTTCAAAATGGGGCGAGTTGGTCCAAACCGCTAATTCCTTCAATACTACGATGCACGAGTTAGAAAGCTTTCAAAGACCGGAATTTTCTTACATAGTGCCTTTAAATTATCAGTAAAACAAGTATGAAAAGCATTTAATAAAATGTATGAAGATACAGGGATGGCATTGCGTCTAAAAACAAAACAAAACAATCAAAACAAGGTCGAGACAGGAAAACGACATGTAATCCTGTATCCATATTTTTTCTGTCTGTACATGCCAGTCATGCGGTACACAGAAAGTATGCCGTAACAATTATAGAACTGGGATCCATGTCGTTTTACTGCTACGACCTTGTTCAGATGGTCTATGATGCACTGCCATCCCATCATCTTCAAAACACACTATTAAATGTCTTTATCCTCGTTATAAGAGGATTCTATAGTAATAAAAGTTGGAGAAGGAGCTTTTCCCATTGCTTCCCCTCCCACTCATTAAAGCACTCACTGTCATGAGTGTATGTAAAGCCCCGACTGCGTGAGGCAAACAGAACAAATTAATAAAAACCAGGCTTGGCGGGTCCTGACCTGAGCTTTTACCAGCTATTCCCTGGGCCGCTTTGCCATGAGGCTTAATGAGAGTCCTTGTTGACCATTCCCGCTAGTGCTCTTTAATCTTCTCATTCATCCCAAAAGCAGAAAGATACCTAAGTCATATTCAGGCTCGCGATTTTTACATAAAATGGTGTACAGACTTCTGCTACATGGTGGTATGAGTGTTGAGACTGCGTGTGAATGTGGTCAAGCTGTCATTTTGCTTTCGAGTAGGTTGCTGTCCTTAAAGGAAAATAATGCTAACGCTCTACTGAGAAGTGTTATTAGCTTTTCACCTCATTGTAGCAGACTAGTAAAGATGATAATCTTGAGGAATCGTACGTACTTTTCATCACAATCATCAGCCCGACTCATTCTTCTTCAGGACGAAAACCTTTTCCAGCTTTTTCAGAACTGCACTGACCTGCTGGCTCTTTGTTACGCCTAATCCCAGAAAATCTCATGACCTCATCTCACCACACCGCTCTCTCTCTCTCTCTCTCTCTCTCTCTCTCTCTCTCATAATGTGCGATATGTTATTAACAATGATTTTGTGTATTCCAATTTTTATTGCTTGAATAATTATTTGAATGTGCGCTGGTGTCGAGCAGGAATGAGGATTCTTATTTATTTATTTTTTTTTTATTTTTTTAGTATAAGTTGGCATGTTGTGCCGAACTAATTCAGTTTGATAGTTCAGTGAATAATGTCCACACAACAGAAACAAGGCACGCTGCATTCGATGCATTTTTATAATATTTGTGTTCATCTTTGAATGATGAACACTGCGAAAATATTGCTGGTTCATTTAAAATAACGTCTGAATTGTGAAACAAAATACAAAGCAGTACACGGGAGAGCAAATGGCACCAGATGTAATATATAATCCTTGAAACGATGACTTGCTACTCCATCTTTCTCTTAAAATTTTCTTTACTTCTAGAAAAATCCTGAGGTCATTGCCTACACCATTTCTCCATCCTACCGCCCTGACCATCCTCATCCGTCATAATGCTTCTAATGTAAACATTTGCATAACAATGTTAAGTAGTTTTTATAATTTCATTTCATTATTTGTTGGTTTTCCATTATAGTCTGAAATCAAATTTTTCGTTTTTCTATACCAATCCTTCCCAAGATTGCCTTTAGGCTTTCTCCATTCTATAGGATTCTTCAATCATTCTCCTTTTAAACTTTCACGTGTCTTCATTTTTCTTGTTGTTGATGATTTCCTTTAACTGGTATGAATCATTGTGATCGTTCCTTGTCTTTACGATCATGTTCTGTCGTTTCATTAGAAATCCTGTTGCATGTTTTGAGAGTTTGCTGTTGCTTTTCGGGGTTTCCAAACTGCTACTTCTAGGGTTGTTTTGTTTAGTCTATTCTTCTCTTGATTTTTTTTTTAATTGCTCTGAGTCGATTGGTACGTCATCAGTCAACTGACAGCATTTATTCTGAAATAAGAAACATCCTTCAGCAGCTTTCTGTCTCACTATTACGGGTCTAGATTCCTTCCCTCAGATCTATTTCTGCCTCTCATCTGAAATCTAATATTACATGGCATCGCACCATTCTGTGGTTGCGTCCAAAAATAAATATGACTCTTTCAGTCCAGTTATATTTATCACTGTACCAGCATGAGATTTACCAATAAGAAAGGTATTTCGTCTTCAGTTTCACTATGTAGACCCTTCCAAGTCTCCGTCTACTTTGTTTCTTTCGGTAGAATCAAATAGCATTTCACTTTTTACTTTCTGAATAA
Organism: Coenobita brevimanus; assembly: GCF_032717465.1. NCBI lineage: Eukaryota > Metazoa > Arthropoda > Malacostraca > Decapoda > Coenobitidae > Coenobita > Coenobita brevimanus. The sequence continues at coordinate 18,181,295 of NC_137046.1, forward strand.
CTACTCCAGACCTTCCTACTGTAGGATCACCTACTCTTTTCATGCTTTTTATAGTTTAAAGTCTCCCAGCACAAATGTATACTTAGCTTTGTGCTTTATTATAGCTTCCTCTACATCCCCAGAAACTTCTTCGGTCTTCATCATCAGTATAAGCTGACGCTGGAGAATATACTTGAATTACTGTAACTTCATCTTTTATCTCTTATTTAGTTTCATTATTCTGTGTGAAAATTACTTATTTGAGAGGAGTATGTGGAGTTACATGGAAAGACAGACCGTCAAATGAGGATGTGAAGGAACGTTGTGATGTGGATGTGGATGTGACTGAAAGCTTTAGGAGAAAGACATTCAGGTGGTTTGGCCATGTGGAGAGAATGAAGAGAGACAGATTAACGAGGAGGGTGCATGTGAATGAGGTGAACGGAGGGAGAGGGAGGGGAAGGCCCAGGATGAGATGGAGGGACGGAGTGGAGAATTATATGAGAGAGAAGGATGTGAGCCGGGAGAGGGGCAATGAAATGGCGAGGGACCGCGCGACATGGAGGCGATTTGTTTGTGGCCACCCCTTACGGGATTAAGGCGACTGGCAATAGACAGATAGATTTGGCGTGCAAGGCTACTCCTTCATTTACAAAAAAAAATTATTTGGAATTGTCGCATATATATCTATTTGTTCTTTTCATGTTTCCCCGCGATGCGCTGTATGTGACCATCACGCAATTTTCTGAAAGCCTCACCTATTCTCAACACACTAAGACTTTTTTCTTCTTTATAACATTTTCTATTGTTACGAGATGGCTCCTACAGGAAGCCTTCTCCATAGTTGTCTATTCATTGTATTGCCATTCACGAGACTTGCGTCGTATAAATCTCCTTGAACCACATCTCATCACCTCATGCGTTGCCTTCCTCTCGACTTTTCTCCCACTGGCCTTACCCATGCTCTCTTGTTTAGCTCTTGCTCCTCTCTTCTCAAGACATACCCGTGCCATCTCAGCCTTCCTGTTCTGATCTTTTCATTGATAAGCACCACGTCTACTTTGCCCCTACTTTTAAGACTGTCTCTGAACGAAAGAACGAGCATCGACATATGGATTCTCATTTCAGGCCTGTCAATCTTTTCTTCTTTCTTCCTCTGTGCCCAGGTCTCCACTTCCCTCATCAATGCCGATTATTTCACCGTTTTGTAGATAATTATTTTCAATCTCTCAGATTCTTGCTCACAGCTCCAGATACGTATCACCATTGCTTCCAACCCTCATACACACCTCACAAACTTCCTCCTCACAACCACCTTTGTTACCATCGATATCAGGTATTTAAATTTTACCACCTGTTTCATATTTTGCAACTTATACTTTTTTTTTTTTTTTATGTGTCCGACACAGGGCATAGGCTTCACAGCCTGCTATCAAGGCCCAGCAGTCCTCCTACATACGATACACCTCTACATGTCACCACTTCGGCGCTAATACCCACCGTCCATATTGAATACATGCTAGGGCTGTCTCATACAGGACTGGTGTATTGGTATTAGCGGGGGTATTTTTACGACATGTCGGCGGGTCTTCTGGTAGATCAGTAAAGCCTGATTTAATGAAATTCAAATCCTTAAACTGTTCCCTGCCCCAGCCGGGATTCGAACCTGGGTCCGTTAGGACTGCAGGCCACCTCTCTACCGATTGAGCCATCGCCTCCACTCAGCCTCCCTTTCTCTTCACTGAAATGTTTCCGATTTCTTTGACGTTGACCTTGAGGAGTCCCCTCTGCAGCCTATCCTACCACCACACATCCCTTTTTTAAACACTTTCTCTGATCCTGAAGTTGTTTCAAGGTCATCATCAGCGAACGACAAACGCCGTCTCTCTCCATCTCTGATACCTTTACTTAAACATTCTTCCCAGTGACAAAGAAAAGAGGACTAAGTGCCAATCACTGGTGCACTCCAACTTCCACTTCATATTGCTCTTTATCTACAGCTTTTCTTCTCCCTACTGTACTGGCTTTCCGATACATCTCTTCCACTATCCTTCCAGTCTTTTTTAACACACTCTTTTTCTTCGATATCAGTAAACCACCCTATCATAGACCTTTTAAATGTTAATTAAAGCACATTATATCTCATTACCTTGTATAATATTCTGCTCTCCTGATATTATGAATGGCGTCCATGGTCGCATTCGATTTCAAAAATGAATACTGACGGCGATCGTATCAGATCTCACTCCTTAGTCTATCATCAAAACGTCTTCCTAACGTCTTTATGTCATAAACGACTTTGTAGTTAGTTGTAGAGAAGTTATCTATTAGACTTGTGGACGAGCGGTTGTTATACTTGAGTTGTTTGTAAGTAGATAATCTTGGTTCCCATTTGTCATGCAATGACAGGAGAGGTAAAGAAGAGTATGGGACTATTTTTATTTGTCTTGGAAATATTAACAAAGTCTCTCACACACGAGTGAGTATAAGAAGAGTCCCGCTAGCTCTCTCTCTGTCTCGCTCTCTCTCTCTCTCTTCCAAGTTGCTAAGCCTTCCTCCCTACACCCTGCCGATTCTATGGCCTCTCTCCTTCTGAGCTCTCTTTCCTAAATTCTGGTGAAACAGGGGTCGTGTCACGTGTGTTCACTGTGGTTGGAAAGTTCTAGAAGCCTGTGTGTGAGTGTGTATGGTCACTAGGCTTTGTTCTCCTGCTGTTTCGCTGACAAACTAACTGCATCATCTCCTGACTTGCTACTTCCTAATCTGTCGTCAGCTTTTCCTCAGTTTAACTTGCAAGAACATTTCCCATTCCCAGGCTCGCATAGAGCTGTCTATCTGTCTTTTTATCTATCTATCTGTTATGATTTGTAAATATAATATGGACTCATAACATTTAAGCCATGTTCTTTCAACGTACTGTAATATCTCTAAAATTTCCATATTCCAGTATGTCTCTATTTGTTTGTAAATTAGAGCTATCACACGCTTTTTCCCATCGGCAGGTGTTTGTTCCTTCATCCATACCTCGTTAAACATTTAGCCTGTCCATTTCCTTTTCCCTTTGTGTTTTTCCAGCATGACAAATACCTCGAATAATCCAGTTATTTTTCCTCCATTCATTTTTTCTATATCTTTCACTTCACAGAGATGATGATATCCGAGTTTCCATGTACCATTTTTTCAAGAAGAGCAGTAAATCAGATTCATTAGCATGAATTTGGAAGTTACACATACAAGGCTTTAGTTTCCCAAAGCAACTAGATTGTTTTCCCAGAGTTTTTAGCATCTCTGTCTCTGGAGCAGTTCTGACCTTAGTCCTGGACAGTTGCTCCGTCGATGTTGGATACTAAAGGCCATACCGGTACGCTGAATGAACTTGTCAGAGTGGTCTTGTAGAAATGTGTGAGACAGAGTACAACACACAAATGCCTCAAACGTTTTAACGAGGAGAACACTTTTCATCTGATCCCTACACTGAACCTGTATAGTATGGTTGCAGCTGATTAGTGGAACTTCACGGATTACTGAGAAAAGTAGAATTCGTTTTGTCATATATGATTACTCTTAGACTTGGATTCATATAAAATTAACTTGTATAGAAATGGCGCACACACACACACACACACACACACACACACACACACACACACACACACACACACACACACACACACACACAATACAACACGGTAAAGCGGTAACACAGTGATGTCAGCACCTGTGTCCTTTACATCCACTCCCTTCATCAGTGAGATTAATCTCAATTTTGTGATAAGTGTACGAAAGAGAGAGAGAGAGGGAGAGAGTGTGTGTGTGTGTGTGTGTGTGTGTGTGTGTGTGTATGTGGGTGCGGGGGACAGTGCACTGATAAAAATTACTCACTGCGAACTATATTAATATGCAGTAATCTAATCTAAATCGTAAATACAAAATGCTGTACTTACAAACCCGTACTCCCGTAGGCTGGCGAATTTCCTTAGGTATGAGTAACATCATATTACTGGGACCCAGGCTGGTGTGCGTGATATCACATAACAAGAAACTTAACTCAGGTTCTCATGCATGGCATCTCATCTCATCACAGGGAATCAGGGTGGCGTAGGCAATATGGCAATACAGCACAGGGGCTCCGACTGGCGTGTGTGACATCACATCACAAGGACACAGGCCAGCGTGGGCAACATCACAGCGCATCACAAAACTCAGGCAGGCTTGGACGACATCACAACACATCGCAGGGGCCTAGGCTGGTGTGAGAGACATGAGAACATTCACAAAAACCAGGCTGGCGTTGAAGGCATGACAACACATCACAAAATTAAGGCTGACGTGGGCGACATCACAACACAGACACTCCAAGGCCCATTGATGCACCAGCTTGCCCTCAAAACTTCACTAGTCGCATAAAAATCTTGCGACGAATCGAGACACAAACCTTTCAACAATGAATATAAGGTTTGGTGAAATACGAAAATTTGTAAAGAATACTGTGTAATGAAACTTTGTCAACCAACACGTCCATCTCTCCACCATTCTTTCACTTCACCACAACACGTCTTCATTCCAATACGCCACACCCATTCTCCAACACTTACTCCACTACCCCGCTTCATTTTACCTCAAGTTTACATCCAGCGCAATTCCTCTCCATCAATGTTCCTGTTGTTGTAACCCACGGTTCATCTGCATGTAAACCCAGCGGACTGCATCTAAAGTTGTCTATCCACTGCAGTCTTCTATCTCCTTGTTTCGGGATATTGGGAGTGAGTTAAGAGAAATTTGTTTAAACAAGAAAGAATAGGTGTCTGGTTATATATGTGCCATTATGTGACAGCGTGCCACCCCAACACCCTCCTTCCACTATTCTTGTACAACATCAGTCTCTCCATCGTACCACACACTTAACACAAGACTTCCACACTCCATCACACCATGACCTCCACCACCTTTATCCACTACATTACATCATCAATCCTCCACACCATGTGCTCACTCATCCATACCTAACCCTCACCCCACTACACAACGCTCTTACTTCACTTCAACACATCCTTACACCACGTCTCCCACAGTCCACCATATAAGTACATCACTAACACTCCAGAATACCATCATTTTATCACTCCCTCACATCACCTCACAAATCCTCTGAGGTTTCAGCAGGCAGAGGAGCAACATCTCTTCCCCATCCTACTTCTGACCATGTAAGGGCAGGACCGAGGTTTAACAAGATTCTCTAATGCTTGTTGCCCTTATAACCGAACTTAAAGGTTGCACACTTACACGACTAATAGGTTTGATCGACAGCTGTTAACTGCAATCGGTCCGGTGCCAGCACCTATTTCCATATACCTCCTTTCCCACACATACTCCTCCCTAACCCAGCAGCTAGTGCTACCACACAGTACCTCTGCCATTATAAGACATGCAGCACACCCCAACTAGGCAAATAAAAATCACCATACAAGGATTTTTCCGCCCCTTTTCCTCATCATCTCACCTCCAGACAATCCACTGAAGAAATAGCTACATACTAATATCAATATCACATGCACGGCAATGCAACACTTCGCCCAGAGCACAATATTACAAACCTCCTCTCGACCTCTATCCTCAAATAGAGCTGATCGATTATCTTAGCAAGTCTACATCACCCTGGCCTTCTCAGCTACCAACTCAGATTTCGGTTGGGTGGATCCGCTGATGACATATGTCCTACTTGTAGAATAGGCCTGCATAACATATCACACATAATGGAGCACTACACAGCATATGCAGCTCATAGAGGCAAACACAACATAGTAAGAAAAATATGAAACAACCATAAACGGACGGGTGTCTACATGTGGCCGATGGATCTGGCTAGGCCTGAAAGACTGGGGTTGAGCAATAAAAACAGCAACCCCATCCATCGTTATCCCTCATACACAATTCCCACAGACACAACCAACAAAATAACTTCTATATTTGCAGCCCCCCCTTCCCTTCATCATGCGAGTAGATATCTTGTCATTCCACTTCCCCAGGGAAGGAAATTTATGGGTTGCCATGTGAGGCAGCACCTTAATGTAGGTGACTATGGAGCCAAGGGATATCACAGATACATCCAGATGTTCGAAACGGGTTTCCCCATGCTGAAAGGCTGATGTTGACCCTTGGTTTCTTGCCAGTTTAACCCATTCGGGGGCGTGAGTGATCAAGACATTACACCTTTGGTCAATGGATAAAGAGGCCTCGGCAACTGTCCAGTGTTTTCTTCACATCAGCCAAACACCACTTGTTATGAGTACGAAAGCATCTTTCTTGTGTAATTGCTAACGTCTGTTCGGGATATAGTGATAACCTTGTTCAGAATCAAAGTAAGTTCATCAAGTAAAAGAACAAACTACAGAGAGTTCCTGACACTTCATCATAAGGAGCGCCTAAAGTTTGTTGTTCTTGCAAAATATCTATCTATCTATCTGTTGCCAGACACTTTAATTCCGTAAGAGGGTTGCCACAAACAAATCGCCTCCATGTTGCCCTGTCCCTCGCCATCTCATTGTCCTGTTCCCAGCTCACCCCCCCCTCTCTCATATACCTCTCCTCTCCATCCCTCTATCTCATCCTTGGCCTCCCCCTTCCTCTCCCCCCCTCCACCTCACTCACATACACTCTCCTCGTCAGTCTCTCGCTCTCCATCCTCTCCACATGGCCAAACCACCTCAATATGTTTCTCCTAACGCTTCCTATCACATCCTCTTCCACACCACAACGCTCCCTCACTTCCTCATTTGTCAGTCTGTCTGCCCATGTGACTCCACAGGCTCCTCTCAAATAACTCATTTCCATTGCTCTCACTCATGACTTCTGTCCCTCCAACAAGGTCCAAGCTTCATTTCCATAATCAGAGTTAGTATCAAAGTACTGTCATTTAGTAGCTTTTTCACTTCCACGCTCATTTCTCTGTTTCTTATCAGTGCTTTCAAGGAACCAACAACCTTTCCTCACTGTTGCACCCTTTCAAGCACTTCACCCACTAAACTTCCATCCTTACTCATCACACTACCCAAGTACTTAAATGCTCTCACATTTTCCATATCCTCCTCATCCAGCCTCACTGTACATCCACTGACTTCAATTCTTCCGAAGACCATCACTTTACCCTTCCCTACATTCACCTTTAGATTCCGTTTCTTACACACTCTCCCAAACTCATCCACCAAGCCTTGCAGCTCCCCATCATCTTCACTTAGCAACACAGTATCATCTGCAAACAACAGTACAGGTAGTTTCCAAACACTGTTCTCTCTCACTAGGGCCGCTCCAACAGCCACTGTCCTACCTCATATCTCTTTTATAACCCCATCCATATACAGATTGAACTACCGTGGAGACATCACACATCCTTGTTTCAATCCAACCCTCAAACAGGGAAAATTCACTCAGTTCACTATCCACACGCACTGCAGCCTTAGCACCCCCATATATACTCTTCACGGCCTTCAACAACTTCCCATCTACTCCTCCTATTCTTAATACTTTCCACAATCCTTGTCTATCCACCTTGTCATATGCTTTCTCCAAATCCATGAAGTCTGCATACAACTTCTTTCCCTTCTCTAGAAACTTTTCCACGAAAGATCTAAAAATGAATATCTGATCTACACAACCTCTTTCCATCCTAAACCTCCCTGTTCTTCTCCAGCTAATTCCTCTGTTATTTCCCTAACTCTGTCAATAAGTATCCTACCATATACTTTTCCTATTACACAAAGAAGACAAATGTCCCTATGATTACCACAAACTTCTTTTTCCCCTTTTCCTTTGTATAAGGGAATGATTATATCTGACTTCCAACCTTCCGAGACTCTACCTTCCTCCCAGGCCAATCTGCACATCTTCCACATCCATTCTACTACTTCAGCATTTCACCACACACTTCATCAATTCCTGGGGCTTTCCCAATTTTAACTTTCTTCATTGCTTCTGCAAATTCCGTCCTACTGATTTCTCCCTCTTTTCTCACATCTCCCCTTCTCACAGTCATTTCCCAGCCACTTATACTTGCATTACTTTCATTCTCTATGTTCAACAGTTCCTTAAAGTGTTCTCTCCATCTGTTCACGTTTTCTCCCTTCTCCACTAGTAATCTACAATTTTCATCTTTGACTCCCCAGCTAACTTCCTTCGCACCCTGTCTAACTTTCTTTACCTCTTTCCAGAACATTTTCTTACATTCCCTCCATGTTACACTCAAGTTCCTTCCAAATTCCTCATCCACTCTCTTCTTACTCTCTCTTACTAATCTTTTCATCTCTATCTTTCTCTCTACATACAACTCTCTTCCATCTCTCAACTTCTTCCACGCCTCTGTTTCTCATCCACTCGCTATATGCTTTCTTCTTTTGTGCCACAGCCTCTCTCACCTCTTCAGTCCACCATGCTGTTCCCTACACCCCCTTTCGTCTTCTCTTCACCCCACACACCACCTCATATGCTGCACAGATTTCTTCTGTGAATATCTCGCACACACCTTTCACATTCTCCATTAGCTCCTATCTATATTTACCCAATCACTTCTTTCGCTTCTCTCTTATATTCTACCTTTGTTCCATCCTGCTGTAAGTAACTTTTCCACTCTCCTCGCATATATTACTTCCTCCTGTCACTCCCTTCTTCTATTCCTCCATTTTACTTGGACTTTAATTCTGACCACCACCAAGTGGTGGTCCCAAAGTCCACTCCTCCAACTTCTATATACTCTTGCATCCATTACACACTTTCTCATCCTTTCATCCACACACACATAATCAATCATTGCCCTCCGTTCATTCAGATTGATTCAACACTCGCCTCTTTATGGCCTCTGAGGGAGAAGAAAAATGCTTGACCACATACAAACCGTGTCATGGAGGTTAGATATTGGCCAGGAGATTACCCAGCTTGTTCGTTCCTGTGACTTTCGTCAGATGACAAACTACTACTAACGCGTGACACCTGCACTGCTGAAATGCCATCCAATAATATATATATATATATATATATATATATATATATATATATATATATATATATATATATATATATATATATATATAAATTGTTAGGCTGCATCCCCCAAGGAAAGGGAGGTAGCCGAGACAGGACGACACATTCCCCATTTACTCATCCATTCAAACACATTCATTCGCATCTTAGCCCCAAAGGGGAGAACGGACAGATCCTCACCGCACCACACCGCACAAGGGTCAACTGCACAATGCAATCAGTGACATCCGCAGCAGGGCCCGACAGCAGAACTGGTTTACCCCTGCCACATCATAATGGACCCATCCCCTTACCCGCACCTGACCTGACTAGCTGATCAGAACAAATGCGGGAGAATATCCCTTCAGGGCTGCGTCATCACTTATTCATTCACAATTTCTCTCCATTTATTTCTGTCACGCACAGCCAATCTTCCTTGCTCAACAGACATCCCTCTTGCATTCAGCGTTCTCTTCACATTGTCCATCCATCCTATTCGTGGTCCTCCTCTCAGCCTTACACCTCTTACATCAGATGTAGTTATCTTTTTCACCAATCACTCATTATTCATAATCTCCATATGCCCAAACCATCGCAACACCCTCTGCTCAACTCTGCCAGCCATCTCACGAACAACTCCAGTTCTCCTTCGCACTTCATCATTTCGCACTCGATCCATACACGTCACTCCACACATACTCCTCAGACACCTCATCTCCGTTACATTCAAACTTTTCCTCTCTGCTACACCCATATTCCATGTTTCAGCCCCATATAACGCAGTCGGTACCACAACACCCTCATACAGCCTTCTCTTTACATCCATTCTAAGCGAACGACATCTAAACACTTTTTTCATTCCCCCCAGCACCTTTCCTACTTCCTTTATTCTAAACGTCACTTCTGCATCTATTCTTCCATCCACAGCAACATGTGACCCATGATATTTAAAACACTCTACCTCCTCAAGCAACTCGCCATTCAAAACTATATTCATCCCCCTACCATCTACCAACCTAGTACACTTCATCACTTTACTCTTCTTCTCATTTACTTTCAATTTCCTTCTTTCACACACCCTTCGAAACTCCTCTACCAACTGTCTCAATCTCTCCTCTGAATCAGCCACCAGTGCAGTATCATTTGCAAACAGCAGCTGCTTCAGATTCCACTCTCCACCATCAACATTCACTAGACTCAGACCTTCACCTAAAACTTTTGCATTCACCTCCCTTACAACACCATCCATGTAAATATTAAACAACCAAGGCGACATCGCACATCCCTGTCGCAGACCCACTCTCACAGGAAACCAATCACTCACGCCATTTCCCACTCTTACACACGCTCTACTATTTACATAAAAACTTTTCATCCCTTTTAGTAACCTACCATCAAGTCCATACAATCTTAAAACAGTCCACAAAGCCTCCCTATCAATTCTATCATACGCTTACTCTAAATCCATAAATGCCCAAAACACATCCTTGCCTTTTGCTAAATACTTTTCACACACTTGTCTCACAGCAAACACCTGATCCATATATATATATATATATATATATATATATATATATATATATATATATATATATATAAGTAAATCTCGATATAATGAACCCTTTTATTGGAAACTTCGGATATAGAGACTCACCATTTCCAGATCGAACTTCCGCCGGATATAGCGACCTTTGTTCAGTGTATGTAGTGGAAGTTTGTGACCTACCATTTTCAGGGCAAACTTCTGCAGGAAATAGCGACCTTTGTTCGGTGTTTGCTGTGGAATTTCGCGTAGTAGTCAGCTACTGTAATTCACTGATTTGGGAGCACCCTTGGGGTGAGTCACGTACGCTAGCTAGCCCGTGTGCTTCACCTCCTTCCGCGCTGGGTCTTTCACAGTCTGTGCGTAGTATTCACTCCATCTGATTCTCTCCCGCCTTAACCCACTTGCTTTACCTCTCGTACCATGTGTGACCTACCTACACTTCCTACCAATGGCAAGAATGGCTTTGAAGTCAACTAGCCCTTCATCCTCAAGCAAGGGGAAGAGGAAGATTCTCTCCCTGACTGAGAGGTATGCAATTATTCAGGAGTTTGAGGAAAGGGTAACACAAAGTCAACTCATGAATAAATACTACCTCAAGAAAACTACAGTCCATGATCTCATCAGGGTGAAGGAGAAGAAAGGAAGCCATGAAAGCAGTGGTTGCCAGCAAGAGGAAGGAACTCTACCGCAAGCGACAACTTCCCATGGAAGATCTTGATGAGGCAGTGTAGAAGTGGTACACGCAGGAGAGAGCAGAGGGTGTTCCTGTTCGTGGTGGTGATATTCAACTTGCAGTGCATAGGCTTGCTCGTCACTTAGGCCACGAGAATTTGAAGTGCAGTGATGGCTGGCTGTGGTGCTTTAGGCCGCATCACGGCATTGTGAATAAGGTAATCACGGGCGAGCTTACAAGCGTCGACGCTGATGCAGTGGACCCCCTTCATAAATTACTTTTATGAGCTGAAGGAGAATGGCCTCCACAACTTCCAAATCTACAACGCTGACGAAACTGGTCTTTTTTGGAAGTCACTCCCCCAAGATAAGCAGGCTTCCAACACTATAAGCAGCACTCCGGGGAGGAAAAGTGCAAAGGATTGCATATTGGTGTTGGCGTGGGCTAACTCCGGCAGGTCCCACCGGCTGAAACCAGTGGTTATAGGGTAAGAGTAGGAAGCCAAGGGTGCTCAAAGGTATTATGAATAAGGTTCCTACGGAATACCACAGCAACTCTTCTGCCTGGTTTACCCAGGAGATAATCAACGACTTGTTCCATCACAGTTTTGACCCCTCCGTTCGGTAGCACCAGGCCTGATACAGCATCAGTAGCGAGGATGTAAAAGCTGTGCTCCTTCTTGACAATGCCCCAGCCCACCCTTCCACTGCGAAATTGCATTCCAAGGGTGGAAAAATAAGGGCAGTATTTTCACGTCCTAACTCTACTGCCTTACTTCAACCAATGGACCAGGGGGTGATTGAATGTGCCAAAAGGAATTATCAGAATATTTACCTGGACCATTGCTTAATGGTGACTGAGGATGGGATGGAAGAGAAGGGGTATGTTGACACCAGGGGGAAGAAGACATAGGACAATTTTAAGAAATATAATATCAAGGACGCCATACTGAACTAGGCAGAGACTTGGAGGAAAGTGCCAGTGACAACTCTCCACAATGTGTGGTGTAATCTCCTAAAAAAAAAACAAGACTCCAGTCCAGAAGCCAGATTTTGAGGGGTTTGAGCCACCAAAGGCAGTAGTAATGTTGGCTGCAGCTGGCCAAGGCTCCATCCCTGCAGAAGATGTGGAAGAGTTGCTGGCCGAGGATGGTGATCCGTCTGGATACCACCACCAGACAGAGGAGGAAATAGTGCAGGAACTGACCATGTCTGAACCACCTGTGGAGGAGGAGGAGGAGAGGACACCTGGGCCATCCCTATCTGCTGCCATAGATGCAGCAGACACACTCTTGCCCGTCGCAGAGGACATTGGTGGATTTCTTGAGGAATATTATATGCTTCTCAGAAGGATTAGACTGGACCTAATGTGGAGAAACCAGGCCATATATATATATATATATATATATATATATATATATATATATATATATATATATATATATATATATATATATATATATATATATATATATATATATATATATATATATATATATATATATATATATATATATATATATATATATATATATATATATATATATATATATATATATATATATATATATATATATATATATATATATATATATATATATATATATATATATATATATATATATACTGTATACATGTATATACTCTCTCTCTCTCTCTCTACTGTATATCTACCTGTCTATCTATCTATATATGTATCATCTATCTATCTATCTCTCTATCTCTATATTTTAGATAGATAGATAGATAGATCGATATACAGTATCTCTCTCTCTCTCTGTATATATATATATATATATATATATATATATATATATATATTTCTGTGTGCCTAACTCTTAGGTGGTAAAGACTCAGTGAGATAGGTCGGAGGTAGGTAGTTAGGTGAGCAGGGAGGCAAGTAGGTAGATAGGGATGTGGGTAGGAAGGTGGGGAGGCAGACAGGTAAATAGGCATGTCGGTAGGGAGGTTGGGAGGCAGACAGGTAAATAGGAATGTGGGTGAAGAGGTAAGTAGGTAGGTACTGTAGGTAGGTTGGGAGGGATGCTGGCAGGAAGGTAGGTAGATATGTAGGTAGGCAGAGGAAGTGGCAAAGGTGTGTCGGGAAGTAGCCGAATGGGGTAGGTATGCCGGGAGAAAGGTATGGAGGTGTAGCTTTGTCAACATTTTATTGACTATTTAAAAGACAGATGACAGATTAGCGAGATTTCGTTTAATAGGAATTCAATGTGCACAATTATTTACTAAGGAAATATAATTACACGAAGTGCCATCTGTAGCATTCTCAGATCACAGTGGGGAGCAGATGATCTGGGCTAGATCTTGGTATTTTCGATCAGTCCTTTGAAAATATATCAATATCTCTCATTCTGTCACTTCGTTAACTTACAGGATCTTCTTTTGATCCTCTAAAGACCGATTGTGGAATTGGTGAGTGTGTGTTATTTTCTTATTGTGAAGGCGCTGTTAATGGCGTCGTTCAGTATCAAGGCATTTATTCGGATACCATGTACGTACGAGACTGCCTTCCAATTTAAAAGAGGGTCTGTGCTATATCCTGTACTACATTACTTTTTATATAATGAAAAAAAAAAAAGTCTTGGGGTTAGACTTAGATTTACATGAACTTTTTGCCTCATAATCTCTTTTAGTCTTTCATATACTTTAAATTATTTTTTGACACTTTGTCATGATATTCTGTAAGCTTATATATCTTTATGTGATTTTCTTCTGTGACCAATGTGATCTTGTTTATATTTTTTTAATTGATGCTGGCTTATTGTTGATTTTATTTCCCACAAACTCAGTCACATGCACAGTAAGGCAAAGCTACCCAGTATTAGCCAGAGGTGTAACAGCTTATCAAATTTTTCTTTTATGCAAAGAAACACATAGTTATCAAAGTAGGTCGTTTTAATCATGCCTCAAGTGCCCGAGGTGTGTGTGTGTGTGTGTGTGTGTGTGTGTGTGTGTGTGTGTGTGAGAGAGAGAGAGAGAGAGAGATAAGCAGGCAATAGCTGGAGCGGCACCACCCTCCCCGGCCTAAAACATCTCTTTTTTTCCTCACACAATTTCCTTTCTAATTATCTTACAGTACATTTGGACACTGAAATGGTGTACGAGAAAACACATAAAGATGTTTAGCATGTGTATATGTAAGAGGACGAGGACACAGACTGATATCAAGAGACGGACGACGAGAACGGAGACGACAGAGAGATCGCAGAGGGAATGGAACTAATTACTAGACATTCAGGGACGACAATGAACAATAATTTATTCATTCAACATCAGGGGCAAAACTATCTCTAACATCAGGGTGATATATCTCTAATATATGGCAAAACTATCCATCAGCACACACACACACACACACACACACTCTCTCTCTCTCTCTCTCTCTCTCTCTCTCTCTCTCTCTCTCTCAGTCTGACCTCTGATATGATCAGGCGACGACGTGCTCGGAGCTCTCCCAAGCCCCCAATTATAATGGCGTCTGCCCGATAATACATCTGCTGCTTGTGTTCCTTGGAGTTTATAAGAGGCTTCATAGTGAAAGAAGAAGATGGGTTTGTGTTATTTGTTTTGTGAGTTAGCAAGAAGGTTTTGTTTAGAAATTAGTAAAAACTGTGAAGTAATTGACGTGTTGAGAGTTTGACAGGTTGGGAGCATGTGGTTGGGATGATGAGTGCTAAGACAGTGTGTGAAGAGGAAGTCAAAGAAATGTGGGGAAGTATTCAGTAATCGGTTGGTATCTGTCGAAAGAAAAAAAGAAGCCAATGATAATTACCCTCATAAATAATCATCCTAGTAATCCCAGTTGGATGTCTACGATTATTGAAGAAACCATCGGTCGCAAGAGAAGAGGATATTAAAAAAATATATAAAAGTACACGAAATAAAAATTAGAGTACCGACTATCTTAAATTACAGCGGCAATGAACGAACATTAATCGGAAAACAATATGAAACTATAAGGCAAAATATTTTCGTGTAGGAAAATCAAACCCTATATTATTATTTTTTTTTATTATTATGTAAGGAATAAGAAAAAAAATAAAGATGGCGTGGGCCAACTAAGCTTGGAATGCGATGTAGCACATTATAATCAAACAGTAGCAACAGTGCTGAATGACTCTTTTCACAGTGTTTTCACAAAGGAAAATAGTGTAAACATTCCCATCCCACAATAGCTTTTCCCAGAACCAGAAGGAGATTAGTTATCAACGAAGTGACAGGACACAAAATGTTACATTGTCTTCCAAAAATCGACCCAAATACATCAATTGGCACAGACCAGATAATCATCTCCTCGCATACTGTGTGAGTGCTACATACAGCCTTTCCTGTAACTGAAATATTCCATAAATCATTAACTGAATTTTGGGTACCTAATCAATGGAAGTTTGCCAATGTCACCGATTTTTATCAAGGAAGATAAAGAGAAGAATCGTGCAGAAATTACCGCCCGACTACTACTATGAACAGTTTTGGAAAAAAAAAAAAAAAGGAGATAAAACTACTGCGTTCAGTAATAAGCATAATGATATAAAAGATAATTAACATGGCTTTGTCATATTAAATTATGCCCCACAAATCTGCTTAAGGTCTTTACAAGCAGATATGATAAATGGGATGCATAAATTTCGTCAGATGTCATCTACCTAGAATTCCAGAAAGTATTTAATAAAGTCCCTCACCATAGACTTATAGGAAAATTAAAAGTCTACGGCCATTGTGACAAATTTTGTTGATGGAATGGATGGTTTTTTAAAAATCTCAAGCAACACAGTAGTGATAAACTGCGAATAAAGATGCTGGCTAGAAGTAACAAGCTAAGTTCCTCTAGGGTCCGTTCCAGTTCCGGTTCTTTACACTATTCATATCAGTGATTCACTAAACGAAGCCTTTGTAAGGTGACGAAATTTGCAAATGGCACGAAAATAGGAGGCATCGTAATCATGAAAGCAGACTGTAAACATACGCAAAACGACCGGGAAAAGTTGATAAATTAGTGTGAAAAATGACATATGCATATAAATGTAAGGGAACATAAGTATTAAATGTGAATTTCGCATGTTGGACACCTCTACTGAAGAAAGTAAAGAGTGAGAAGGGTCTAGGAGTTATTATAAGTAACGGCCTCAGAAATTACTGTACAGTGTACAGCAGTCAGAGACGAGGCAAACAAATTGCTCGGCTGCATTGCAAGGAACTTTGATAATCAAACGCCCGATGCAATCTCTATGCTATACTCCATTAGTCAGACCACACCTAGAACGCTGCGTGCAGCAATGCTCCTCGAAAATGTTATGGACGAAGACAGAGTAGGAAAGGGACAATGCAGAGTCACAAACATAATCTTATGCTTAGAAATTTACTCTACGAAGAGAGACTAAAGTAGTAAATATATTTTCTCTGAATATACCACGACTCTAAGGAGATCTAATACATGTATTTAAAATTCTTAACAAAAATTACGATGTTAGATACGTAATGTGCTCGAAATTTAGAATCATACTGTGACTTGAAATAATGTAATTAAACTAAAGAGCAAGAGATGCAACACTGCTATAGGGAAAATCCACTTTAATATTAGTGTAGTAGAACAATGTAATAGGTTGCCAGGAACAGTAGTTAGTGTAAAAATTGATTCCCAGAAAATTCTGCTAGAGAAATATTTTAAGACTACAGGCTATAACTAACGTAGTGTTATTTATTTCCAGGTTCATATGATGTTGACGAATGAAAGACGTTTCTTTAATTAATAAAGCACTCGAAGACTGTGTTTTCTTTTCTTTGACATACCTGTGGAATAGCTATTACATAGTCCTTAGTCCTTCCACTTCTGCCTCTCCTATGAAATGTCCACGTTTGTTCCTTCTAACAAGTATGAAGTTTTTTTTAATCTTTTCCCCGTTGGTTTTACGGCATGATGTTGGAGGAGGAGAGCCTTCCTATATTTTCCCCTTTTTCCTTCTGTGTTCGATAAATCTTGGTAGTACCAGCATTTTTTCCCAGCAGATAACATTGTCATGGGCCATGGTACCTCTTGTCATCCATACTTTCAATGTATTCTCTCTCTCTCTCTCTCTCTCTCTCTCTCTCTCTCTCTCTTTCTGCTTAGTTATACTATTGCATTGCAATATGCATTATACTGGCGAATATAATATTAACAGAAACACTTTTTCACCGCCTGAGGGTTATTTGGCCACTGTCAAAACATCCTCCTTCTCTACGCAGCAGGTCATTACCACTCGACTCCGCTAAATATGATGTGATACTGAAATCAATCTCATGAAAACTACACAGCTATACATTTTAGGAACGAAAATAATCCCACGCAATATTTAATTATTACAGTTCCAATTGTATTCAACGTGACAGAAATTGCGACAGTCAAACGAAAACTAAAACACACATAAAAGTTTCAAAAGAAATAAGGGAATCTGAGCGGCACCAATAACTGTGTCCTTCGCCTTCACCTGGTCCCGTCTGATTTATGGTGAGTAATTCTCGCCTTTTCACAGGAACCATTCCACTTTTCCTGTGATCTTGACATTCCACGCTCTGCCCTAACAGTAACACTTAATATTCTCATTATATACTGTATATAACGTGCAGTGTTATAACTTTACCTATAGTTCATTGTCCTTAAATGGGTAAGATTTTCATCCTTTGACAGCGTGTTGCCCAACCTCAGTGAGAGACTAGGAAAATAGTGCGGCTTTACAGCGTAACCTCTGGCAAAAGTAAAACATTAATCATGATGAAATAACAAATTTAGGCCAAGTTAGATTGGACTGTGTATGGAACTACCAATGTTGTATATACTGGTATTACTTTAACATTTATTATTCACTCGCGATAGCAGGTATTGGTTTATTCGACATGTGTGTGTGTGTGTGTGTGTGTGTGTGTGTGTGTGTGTGTGTGTGTGTGTGTTGTGATTCCGCTGTCGGTTACCCTAAAAATCAATAAGCAGTAACACTTACATAATTCAACGAAGAATATAACCAGTCTCACAAGTATCAATGCGGTGTTGCTTACGTTTGTTTGTATTTGCTGAATATACTGCGAGAGATACACAACACACATACATAATTCATGTGACGCCAAAGAATTCTCAGCTTAATGCATACACAGGAAGTTTACTAAGAAATTTCGCTCGTAGCAAAGAAACTTTTTATAATACACTAGCATACAAAATCTGAAAGGGTTTGGAAAATTAACTTTTTTTTTTTTCATTTTTACTTTGGTTGAATTACTTTAACCTTTATTCCCATCCTTCCCCCATCTCAGAATCCAGTGACTTGAGATAATTAAGGAATAATCAGAGAAACAATAACCGCCAGAAAAAAATTCAGCCTAGCAAAATAAGCTGACCTAATCACACCACCTAACCTTGCGATCTTACCTTTCTTATCCTTACCAGCCAACTTAGCGATCTGAGTTAACTCAATCAGCTAACTGAGCGAACTAACTTTACTTATCGTAGCCAGTTAACCTGACAGTTTGACGTTGCTTGACCCAACCGCCTAATCTAGTTATGTGGCCTTACATGTCCTAACCACTTAACCTACCGATCTGACCGTAATTAACTTAACCACCTAACTTACCGATCTGATCATACTCACCCACTTAACCTAGTGCACGTTCAGGTTGATTTTTACGAATACTGAAGAATAACTGATTAACTAGACCTAAAGTACCACTTTGGCATTGGAGAAGTGACCCGCCCTTACTATATACTTCACGCACAGGTATAGTGTGGAAGGCTTTTGGAGTGCAGGGTGAGACACCATGTAGAAAACGTGTCCGGGTGATAAGTGGTAGAAAGATTACTATGAAAAGGAAGTCGTTGGACTGAAGGAGTTAAGAATACACACCAACGTAACGACCAAAGTAAGAAATTATCCTAAGCAGAAACAAGAAATATAGGTACGAATATGCATAAGAAATAAGTCGTTTAGTCTGTCGAGCTGGAGAAGGACGACTTCATATGGTAGGGCGTATAAAATGGCAGCGTTCTGTCTTGTCCAAACGAACCCTCAGCTTCTTTATTCCCTGAAAAGTGGATGATGAACTACAGGGGTAGGTCAGCTAGTGGTGGGAAACTGCAATGAAAACAAACAAAACTCTACTCACCAATTTACTGTAAAAACGGGATATAAATATTGTTCACTGGTGAGAACAATGAACAAAAACTAGGGAAACAATACTCACTTATAACACTATACACAGGGGAATGCTTAACACTAAATACACAAGATATACTGTACCAGACACTGCAGCTGCTTTCATCCAAGAACACAAAGGACCAACCACAATCACAAAGGACTACCATAAACTGCCAAACTTCTAAACACAAATCTCTTCCACACTTCTGTATAAAAAACAACGATACACTGAAACGTTACATCACCCAAAATTAAAGCTCAGCTCGAACATAAAGAAGTCCAAAAAAACAAAAAATTGAACTCGAGCCACAAAGGCAGCTCGAACAATATAAGACAAACAAGTTCCACTAAGATCCAAGTGCTGATCCAGAGATAGATAGATAGATAGAGATAGATAGATAGATAGAGAGAGAGAGAGAGAGAGAGAGAGAGAGAGAGAGAGAGTACTTCAAGACTGCATCACGTCAGTCTTGGAATTAATATAACGGTTTCGTCAGTTTTATACAACCGCATTATTTTCATCTGAAGCCGAAAATACGTAAGTAGATGGGAATGTTGATTGTCATGTAAATGTGGATGCGAATTAAAATGCAGGAGGTGATTATAGGGATGCGGACATGGATGCGGATATCTATCTACCTATCTATGTATGTTAATGCGGATGCAAATGTAACATACATCTCTAATCTAAGCCATATCTGCTGCGCTCCAGCATCCTTCCTAACCTAGGTTTTCCTACTCTGTTGAGATGACGGCGCCTGTTCGAAAAACAAAAACTAATCGTAACTAAAGCTGTCCCAAACATTATCATACATCACACTCCTCCTCACATAAATCTTGTATACCACTATTGATTCCAACCATTATGCTGATGACAGATTCAACGACCTACGCTTAATGTAAAGAGACATAAAATGGTTTTCTGAAAGTTTCCGTCAATTTATTAATAAGGTTACTGTACTTCCTAAGTACAACATTCGACCTGCTTTGCACCCTCCATTAACATTATGGCGTAGAAATTATTAAACAGAGAACTAAAGAAGATCACAGGGTTCAGCATAATCGTCCATGTAATGACGTCTGAGAATATATATCCCAACTGTGTTGGAGACTGTATGGCCTAAGGGAATGAACTATCTAATCTACGAACAGAAGCAGGTAAATATTAAAAACTATATATATATAAATGATATAAGCAAGATTTTGTGAAGAAAAACAGAAAACTGAATATATGAGATGGATTTGGGCAATTAATTGCCATGAATATAAAGAAAAAAGTTAAATATCTTCTGGAACTTCATAGCACCGGTTAACCCTTGATTTGGAAAAATCCGTTTTGTCAGCCGGCAGTGTGCCAAGACAATAACATACGTTTGGGTGATCTTCGTCTTAGAGTTAGCTTCCTCATCAACCCACAACTTGCGAGGAATCTGCAGAGGGATAGAAGTTGACCTGTCATACATTAATTCCAGTGGGGATGTGAGATCTCTGCCACTCCTAGTGTGTGGACAACTGTGGGGCAATACGAGAATAATGTGGCCATTTCATGCATTACTCTACAGCCACTCTCTTTAGCATCTTCATAAGGATATCATAACACCGGTATTAGTGAGGTGGGGAGGAGTTTTCCTTCATTAACAAAACGAGAAGCAAAGCATAGCTGAGAACTCAGTCACCATAACATTTAACACCTGTTCAAGAATGCCACACTGACCAAAGATCTACAGCATGGTTCCAGCAATGGTGTAATCACAATGTTCTTTGACGGCACTGCAACTGGCCATCTCGTGCCAAGGTTAACGAGTTGGAGGATGCATTTCAATCTCTTCATTCCCCGAAGACTGACTGGACAAACTGTCCACTGCTACGCTTTTGAAAGACTGAAACATTAATGGATGGCATTTCAGCGGTGAAGGTTTCACTCGTTCATGGTAACTTGTCAATTAACAACAATTAAACGAATGAACAAGCTGGGTACTCTCCTGACCAATATCAAACCTTCAGGACACAGCTTGTATGCGGTCAATAGTTTTCCTTCTTCCTCCGAGGCCATAAAGAGAAGAGTGTTGGATCAACCTCTATATAACTTCATTATTTTTAACAAGAAGAACAAATTATGGACATTCCTCATGATGAAGTGTCAGAAACTGTAGTTGTTCTTTTACTTGATGATCCTACCTTGATTTCTGAAAAAGGTCTTCACTGTGCCCCTAACAGAGTTTCGAAATTATAGACAAGAAAAAGGCTTTCATACTCATTACAAGTGGTGTTTGTTGACATACTCATGACGAAGTGTCAGGAAGGAACTCTATGTAGTTTGTTCTTTAACTTGAACCTACTTTGATTTCTGTACAAGGACTTCATCATACCCCTAATAGAGGTTCAATATTATAGACAAGAAAGAGACTCTCATACTCATAGCAAGTAGTGATTAATTGATATGAAGAAAGCACTAGATAGTTTCCGACGCCTTTTTACCTATTGATCAAACGTGTAAGGTCTTGATCACTCACGCCCCCGAATGGGTTAAGCTGGCAGGGACCCAACGGTCAACAGCAGCCTATCCCCATGGGGAAACCTTTTTCCAACAGCTGGTTGTATCTGTGATATCCCTTGGCTCCCTAGTCACCTGCACTATGGTGTTGCCTCACATGGCAGCCCCAAATTGCCTTCCCTCGAGAAGTGGAATGACGAGGAATCTACTCGTACGATGAAGGGGGGGGGGGGACTGAAAATAAAGAATTTATTTTGTTGGATGTGTCTGTGGGAACTGTATACAGTATGGGGTATAACGATAGCTGAGGATTGCTCAACCCTAGTTTGTCAGGCCTAGCGAGATCCATCGACTGCACTTAGACACCTGTTCCTACGCGATTGTTTCATATTTCTCCTACTGTGTTGTTTGCGTCTATGACCTGCATATGCTGTGCAGTGCTCCACCATGTGTGATATGGTACGCAGACTTATTTTACAGGTGGGGTATGTGTCATCAGTGGATCCAACCAACTGAAATCTGAGTTGGTAGCTGAGAAGGCCTGGATGATTTCTTGATTTAAGACTTGCTAAGACACTCGATCAGCTCTATTTAAGGATACTTTTGACGGGCAGAGGTTGGGAGGAGGTTTGCAATATTGTGTTCTGAGCGAAGTGTTGCATTGCCGTGCATGAGATATTTATATCATTATGTAGCTGTTTTTTCAGTGGAATGTCTGGAAATGAGATGATGTTGAAGAGGGCAGAAAAACCCTTGTAGGATGACTGTTTTATTGCCTAGTTGTGCTGCATGTCTTATAATGACAGAGGTATTA
Organism: Coenobita brevimanus; assembly: GCF_032717465.1. Taxonomy (NCBI): domain Eukaryota; kingdom Metazoa; phylum Arthropoda; class Malacostraca; order Decapoda; family Coenobitidae; genus Coenobita; species Coenobita brevimanus. The sequence goes on from NC_137046.1 coordinate 18,203,989, forward strand.
TGTGGTAGCACTAGCTGCTAGGTTGGGGAGGAGTAATTGTAGGAAAATAGGTTTATGGAAATAGGTGCTGACATCGGACTGATTGCAGTTCACAGCTGTTGATCAAACCTATTGTTGTGTTGAGATGCAGCCTTTAAGTTCGGTTATAAGGGCAACAAGCATTAGACAATCCTGTTAATCCTCGGTCTTGCCCTCACATGGTCAGAAATAGATTGCGGAAGATTTGTTGCTCCTCTGGCTGCAGAAACTTAAGAGGATTTGTGTGGTGAGGTGAGGGCGTGATGAAGTGATGTATCCTGGAGTGTTCGAGTAGTGATGTATCGGTATGGTGGATTGTGGGAGTTGTGATGTCATAATGTGTTGTAGTGGAGTAAGAGTTTTGTGTGGTGGGGTGAGGTAAGGTATGATACTGTGAGGGCGTGGTGTGGTGGAGTAAGGGTATGATGTAGTAAATAAGAGTGGTGGAGGTCGTGGTGTCATGGAGTGAGGGTGTTTTGTGTTAAGGGTGTGGTAAGGTGGAGAGACTGAAGTTGTACAGGTACAGTGGAGAGAGGGTGCTGAAGAGGGACACCTTGACACAACAGCAGGGTGCTGAAGAGGGACACCTTGACACAACAGCAGAGATTATAAGCAGACAGATATTCATTCTCATTATACAAACTTCTCTCAACTCACTTCCTATATCTCAAAAAAAGGGATAGTAGACTGCAGTGGATAGACAACTTTAGATTGCAGTCTAATGGGTTTACATGAAGATTAACCGAGGGTTAACAGGAACAGTGATGAACAGAAGTTGTGGTGACTGCAAAAGTTAACTAAAATGAAGTAGTGTAGTGGCGTAAGTGTGTGGTGTGATGCAGTAAGGGTGTGGTGTATTGGAATGAAGCTGTGTTGTGGTGAAGTGAAAGAATGGTGGAGAGATGGACGTGTTGGCTGACAAAGTTGTTCTACTCAGTATTCTTTACCGATTTTCGGATTTCGCCAAACCTTATATTCTTTGTTATAAAGTTTGTGTCTCGATTCGTCGCAACATTTTTATGCGGCTGGTGAAGTTTTGAGGGTGTGCTGGGGCATGAATGGGCCTGGACGTGTCTGTGTTGTGATGCCACCCACGACAGCCTGGGTTTTATTCTTTGTTGTCATCTCGTACACCCCAACCTGGGTTTTGTGATTTGTGGTCATGTCTCCCACGCCAGCCTGGGCCCCTGTGATGTGTTGTCATGTCGCTCAAGCCACTCTGGGTTTTGTGATGTGATTGTTATGTCGCCCACACCAGTCTGAGTTTTATAATGTGCTGTCATGTCTCCCACGCCAGCCTTGGTCCCTGTAATGTGTTGTGGTGTCGCCAACGCCTGCCTGAGTTTTGTGATATGTTGTGATGTTGCCCACGCCACCTGTGTACTTGTGATATGATGAGATGTCACCCACACCAGACTGAGTCCCTGTGCTGTACTGTCATACTGCTTACGGCAGCCTGGGTCCCTGTGATGTGATGCGATGCCATAGCCTGAGTTAAGATTTTTGTAATGTGATGTCACGCACACCAGCCGGGGTGCCCGTAATGTGATGTTACCTTTACATGAGGAGACTTGCCAGCCTACGGGAGTAGCGTACGGGTTTGTAAATACAGCATCTTCTATTTAGCGATTTAGATTAGTTTACCGTATATTAATACAGACCTCAGTGAGTAATTTATCTCAGTGCACTGTTCCCTCCACCCATCCTCTGTCTGTCTGTCTGTCTGTCTGTCTGTCTGTCTGTATCTGTCTGTCTGTCTGTCTGTCTGTCTGTCTGTCTCTCTCTCTCTCTCTCTCTCTCTCTCTCTCTCTCTCTCTCTCTCTCTCTCTCTCTCTCTCTCTCTCTCTCTCTCTCGTACACTTTCCACGGAAATAAAATTAATCTCACTGATACAGAGAGCGGGCTTAAGGGACAGAAGGCATTGGCCTCTTTGTATTACCGCTTTACCTTGTGTGTGTGTGTGTGTGTGTGTGTGTGTGTGTGTGTGTGTGTGTGTGTGTGTGTGTGTGTGTGTGTGTGTGTGTGTGTGTGATATATCTATATATATTACCAAAACTCCGATTGTTTTTCTGTTTGTCTGTTTGTAGCCTACCCTGTAATTAGCCGATTCGGTGCATTACAACACAAGAATTTTTTATTCAACGTACCTAAAATGCGCTAACTTAATGAATGCGTGAAAAACCCGGATGCAGTAAGCCACTGCTTACCAGAAATTTTGCTAATTAACACATCTCCATATCGTACATAACGCGGTAAATGCGGTGGCATATTTCCGTGGAGTCTCTGCACAGAGAGAGAGAGAGAGAGAGAGAGAGAGAGAGAGAGAGAGAGAGAGAGAGTTTGTTTCCTTATCTGTCTGTCCTCTATGGAAATCAAAGGGGACGCATTTAGAACTCTTTTAACCGTTCTGGCAGGTGTACCTTCTTAAGATGAATTCAAACGTTTTAAACATGTACAATACATTACATAAGCTAAAGTGGCTCCTTTTATGGCCAAGATTATTATATATCAGAAATACTGAAGTCAACATGGTGGAAAAATGGTAGCCAAACATGGCTGAAGTTTTTACTTCTGTAACTATAGTATCAGCTACAGCTGATCCGATGGGTAGATGGATTGGTGAGGTGGATGGGTTGGTTGTGGTAAAATAGGTCCATGGTAGGAGTAGGTCCGTGGAGACCATAACGCTGGGGAATGGGCCCAAGGATAAAATGGGAACCCGAGGGTCTTCTCCCCAAAAAAGTGGCCATCCAGGGTCTCAAGTACTGCATGATTGCAGGGTTTTACCAATGCAACGCCGTGCACCCTGTCTAGTACAAGTTAATTTTATAGGATTCCTACTGTAAGAGTGATCATAAGTGACACAACGACTTTTTACTCTTGCCAGTGATCAGTGGAGTTCTGCTAATCAGCTGGAACCAGTGTTCCGTGTTAGGGATCAGATGAAAAGTGTTCTCCTCGCAGTAACTGTTTTAACCATTTATCTGACTGTCTGAGAAATTTCGTAAGATCACTGCGACAGGTTCACTCAACGTATGGCCTTAGTAGCCAACATCGACGGAGCAGCTGATCACGACTTTGGGCAGAACTGCTCCACAGGAGGGGATGCTAAGACCTCTGGGAAAACAATCTAGCCGCTTTGGGAAACTATATGCCGATATGTGTAACGTTCAGATTCTTGCAAATGAAGCTGATTTAATTATTTTAAGAAATTATACATGAAAACTTGGATATCAGTGTCTCTGTGAAGTGGGAGCAGTAAAAACGATGAATGAAAAAAAAAAAAGGATTATTCTAGATATTTACCGTGCTGGTAAAGCCATTAAGGGACAAGGAAGTGGACGTGTGGATTGGTTAACGGTGTATGGAATGAGGAATAAATACCAGTCGATGGGAAAAAGTGTAATAGTTCCAATTTACAAACCAGAGATTTACTGGAATATGGAAAATTTACAGACACTACCGTAAGTTCAAAGAACATGGCTTAAAGACTCGTACTAGAAAGGGGTTTGGATGACAGACTGAAGAGAGAAGTCTGATAAGATAGCCAGTAGTTTTCATTTTTGAAAGGGTAAAAGACCATGGACGCCTTTCACAATAACAGGAAGTAGCAGAAGATTAGAGATTGTAATGATATAAAATATGCTTTCATTAACATGGAAAAGGCATTTGATAGGGTGGCAGAGGAAAAGGTTTTCTGGTGTCTGAGGAAAAAGAGTTAAAAAAAAAAAAAAGACGGGAAAGATAGTGGCTATGGATGAGATGTACTGGAGAACCAGTACAGTAGTGGGAACAAAGGCTGCAGATAAAGGGCAATCTGAAGTGGAAGTTGGAGTGCGCCAGTGATTGGCACTTAGTCCTCTTTTGTTTGTCATGATGGTGAATGTTCAGGTAAAGGTATCAGAGATGGAGAGAGGCGGCGTTTATCGTTCGCTGATGATCATTTTGAAATAACAGCAGGATCAAAGGAAGTGTTAAAAGAATGGGTGTGCAATGGTGGGAAAATTTGCAGAGGAGACCCTCAAGATCAACGTAAAATAAATAAAAAATACTGTTTAGTAGCGAGAAATGGGGATTGGAGTCAAGGATAGAAATACAGGCTAAGTTGCAAACAGATAATAAAATTTCAGTACCTGGTATTGATGGTAACTGAAAAAGGTGGTTGTGAGATGGAAGTTTCTGAGGGGCATAGGAAGGTTGGAAGAAGTGGTGAGAGGTATCTGGTGTTATGTGAAAGAATAGAATCCCTGAGTCTGAAAATAATAATATGTGAAAAGGTGGCAAGATCGGTATTAACGATGGGGTTGGAGACATGGGCACAAAGGAAAAAACAAGACGATAAAATTGAAAAGCATGAAATGAGAATCCATATGTCGATGTTGATTTCTTCGTTCAAAGACAGACTTAATGACAAGGAGGAGAGTAGGCACGGTGCTTATCAATTAGATCAGAATAGCAAGGCTTAGATGGGACGACCACGTTTTGAGAAGAGTGAAGCAAGAGTCAAACAAGAGAGCATGGGTAAGGCCAGAGGAAGAAAGAAGCCGATAGGAAGGTAACGTATTAGGTGAAGAGATATGGTTCCAGAAGGTTTTTAAGACGCAGGTCTTGTGAATGGAGATGCCATGAATAGACAGCTAAGGAGAAGTCTTCCTGTAGGAGCCAGCTCGTAACAACAGAAAATGACTCCTAACAAGAAGGAAAAAGAAGGTATCAGTGTAGAGAAAGCAGATGAGGCATCCAGAAAATGGCCTGAGGCTGACATACAGTGCTTCGCTGGCAAACATGAAAAAAGAAGAAATATGGAGAAGGATTTTGGTCAATGGATATATAAGCGACAATTACGAACAAGCGTTTAGTATAAATGATGGTGTGTAACTTTTCACGCCGAATAATGGAACTAGATAAAAGATAAATTTAATTCAAGTTTGTACTCCAGCGTCAGTTTAAAATGATGATGAAGACTGAAGAAATTTCTAGGGATGTAGAGGAAGCTCTGATAAAACACAATGAAAAGTATAATCTAGTCTAAAGAAAACAAGGAAAGAGTAGGTGATCCTGCAATCGGACAGTATGGAGTGGGTATTCAGAATGTGAGAAGTGAAATGTTACTTGAATTTGCCAAAATAAGGTGTGTTGGGTTGATGGATGCATTCTACCGAAACAAAGTATGAGCAGACAGAGCAAATCATATGTAGGTGCAGTGAAAAATATAGCTGTACTGAAAGAGACAAACTTATTGTAGGACGCAACCACATAATGGTGAGAAGCCTAGTAATGCTAGATTTCAGAAGAAAGAGGGAGAGACAAATCTGAAGGAAGGAATCAAACCCTGTAATAGTGAAAGAGTAGGCACTTGAAGGCAGTTTCTTAATTCATCATGACAGGTGACGCAGCAGTCGAAGCAGAGCAAATTAGAAAAAAAAAGTCAAGAGAATAGTAAACGCATCAGCTCTAATAGTAGCAAGCTGGACCCCGAAAAACAACATCAATCTCTAAACATCGACAACAGAATTACTAAAGAGAAGAATGACCGTAAAGGCATGAAATGATCGCACTGAATCAGATCAGTTAAAGAAAACCACAACAATAAGAAAAAAAAAAAAAGAATGTGAAAATTTAAAAGAAGAAAAATTTAATAACTGTATGGAATGAAGAAAGCCTGAAATCAATCACGTGAAGGACTGGTACTGAAAATAAACGAAATGTTTGCTCTTAGACTCTAAGGGAAAGGTAACAGTTAATAGAATGAAATGGTATATAATCTAGATATTTTTATGCATATGTTTACATTAGCAGCATTATGACGGAAGGTTCTGTTCAGGGGACGGCGATGCAGAAATGGTGAATGTAATGACTTTACGTTAGAAGTAAAGAAGTTCTTAAGAGGAATAAGGAGCGACAAGTCATCCCCTCAAGGACCATTACGTCTGCTGCCGTTTGCTTTTCCTTCTATGCATTTGTACTTTGTTTCGCAGCTGAAACTTTGTGTTAAATGAACTAGCAAAACTATTTCCGAAATGGTTATCAGTCAAGGGCGTACCCATTTACTGATAAAAATGCAGTGACGCTTCTTCCTGTTGTGAGTAAACTTTTCACTACACTTCAAACATATTGCATTAATCCGGAAAAAAGAAAAACATGCAAACTTACCCACAGGAAAGCTGGATTTCGTAGTTGTTACTGAACGGCAAGCCATTTTCACCTTATTATTCAAACAATGAAAACAGAATTCGGATTATACTTCTTTCCTCATAACATAACGTATATTATGAGAAAGCATTTGTCAGAGTTGAAACAGCGTCAGTAATGAGAACAGAACAAGACAAAGAGAGAGAGAGAGAGAGAGAGAGAGAGAGAGAGAGAGAGAGAGAACAAATTTGGCAAGATGAGATTCGGAGCTTTTCTGGCAGTGGGTGTAACAGAGGAAGAGCTACTAGGTCAGTGCAGTACTGAGAAAGATAAAAAAGGCTTTCGTTCTGCAGTAGAATGAGCCGGGCTGATGATGACGATGATGAAAAGTACGTCCGATTCCTTAAGATTACCATGTCAACTATCCTGCTGTTATCAAATTAAAACCAAATGACATTTCTCAGAGGAGCCTTGTCATTAATATCCTGCGAGGACAGCACCCTGTTGCAAAGCAAAGTGGCAGCTTGACTTCGTTCAGATTTATGCAAACCTCTACCCTTTATACCGCCTTGTAGTAGAGTTTGTGCATCATATTATGCAACAACTGAGAGGCTGAACATGAAGTCTGAGGTATCTTTCTGTTTCTTGGGAGAATGCGAAGATTTGAGCCCACTAGAAAGAATGGTCAACAAAGCCCTCATTAAGAACAGTGGCTCAGGGAACAGCTGGGGCTAGAACCCGCCAAGCCCGGCTTTTATTCATTACGTTACTTCTATTTTTCTCCCGTAGTCGGGCTTTTATCTACACGCGTGGCAGTGACCGTAGTAATGGTTCAATGAGTGAGACGGCAAACGCAGGAAAAGGCTGATGTTCTTCAACGTTTATCACTGCACAGATTATTCTTATAAGAAGTATAAAAATCATTTAATAAAATGTGTGATGTAGGGATGACTGCACCCAAAACTATACGAACAGGTCGAGGCAGTAAAATGACATGTTATCCAATCCGTACATCTTCTATTTTTTTATGATGTGCTTTTTCATACTGCATGGTTGGAAAATAATCATACTATTAATATAAAAAGCAATTGGGTGCATTTGCACTACACAATAATGGCACGTATTGGAAAAAATATATACAAATAGGATTACAGTAAATGTAGTTTTACTGCTTCGACTTTGTTCTGATAGATTGGGGAGCAATGTGAATCCCTACATCATCAATTATTTTATTACATTTTCAAAAATACTTTTTCTATTGATTTTCTTATATCTCTATGTAAGAAATCTCAGGGTTAGTAAGATCATCAGTCGAAAAGCGTCGGAGTAATCAAAGAATTATTAAAGACTCTGACTAACCTTTTCCTTGAGCTGCATCAATTTTTGGAGGAGAAAATATCAAGGAGCACGGAGACAGATCAACACCCATGCCTTGCTTTCGGTCTATGACCGAGTTTTGACACTGGTCTGTCCCCTTCGCTTTTGAACGCTTAATTTCAAACAAAAACACTTCATCCTTGCGGGAACATGAACCCCTCCAGTAAGTTTTGTCCAAAATGGATCAAAGGTATTTAATTTGATTTTGCTCTGTGACCTTGACTTTTGTCCTATTGTTCGCAAAATTGAGCACTGTAATCTGTGACCCTAAATCCACGAGTTTATACCAGATTGAATAACAACATTTTGAGTTAAAGAGCCGAATGTTTTACACTGTCCTATGGCTTTAAAATCTAAGAAAGTGTTTCCAAAATTATAAGACTTCACCCTTTGCTCACCCTTTACCCTTCGACCAAGTTTTGTAGGAATTTGATCAACAGTGTAAAAGTTGACCTATTCCCAACCTATTACTTTTGACTTTTTCGGACAGTAACGACCGTGCTTCAGACCCAGTGGGGAAGGAAATGCCTCTTTGAAAAAGATCAAGGTGATCAGCTTTGCCATTTTAGAGTTAGAGGGGCTCAAGAAAAATGAAAAAGAAGAAGAAGGATTAATCGAGATTGGTTTTGTTGTGTTTTAGAGTGTTTATGTTTACGGTACTTTTGGAGATGTTTCAGATTCAGACAAACATGAGGATTAAGGTATCTTTTACAAAATTAATAGCTTCAAGTGTGAGAGATATGGAGGAATATATTTGTGGTACCCGTCGGCGCCGACCATACATATACTCAAAAAATGTGCTGGAGAAAGACTGTGTGACACTTGTATAGAGAAGCTTGGATAGTTATGCATATTTACAAACTGAGAAATTGGTTCCCTTTCTGTAATGCTTTTATATTCTCAAGAGTAAGAATCTGTCAGGCCCAAAATGTTAGAGAATACAGAAATTAAAATAACTGATTATAACTTAAATCACTTTATTTTTTAACTATATCGGTTGTCTATATGGGAAGCCGCCTCAGAAAGACTTCAAAGTGCTTTTGACCCAACACAGCGACGATATCTATTCTCACGACGATGTCACGGCACCAAGATATAACACACTACTGTACATGATAGCTAGTGACATATATGCTGTTAATATGTAATATAGAGGTTTGAGGAAAATCGTGCCTATATTCGAGAGAGCTGGAGGAAACAACAGTGGACATTCTAGCTAGGGAATGTAGCACACAGCACATCATTACGTCAATGAAAACTCACACCACACACCTGCTGGATGAACACCACACGCATACACGGGCCCACACACATGACCTAGGCAGTCACATTTGGGGAAAATTGGAGAGACTGGGCAGAAAGGACTGGGATGCAATAGGAAACAGGGGAGGCACGGTGGAAAAAGCAGGAGTAGAGGGCACGGCCTTAGCTAGCATAAACCGCCCTTAACTTAGTACTGCTCTTGTCAAGATAAATCTCTTTTGAGAATAAAACTGCAATCAAACCCCATACTCATCTTTATCTTTCTCCTGCCATCCACGACAAGAACAACTTGAAAATTCTTTCCTCTTCCAACCTCTTATTCTAAATTTTTTGGAAACGCCTCGGCTACAGCTACGAGAACACAACTCTGCTCTTCGTATATTTGAAAATGTTATTCATCTGCAAACAAGTCATGAAGTCTTTTTCTATGCAGTCAATATCATACCGTTGTATTAAAGATTTCCAGGTGCCTTTCATATTGAGTAATGAACCAGGAAGTATCACAGGTCCCCGAGAGGATTTTTTGAGAGTGCTATAAATTATGTCAGTGGCAGTGCACAAGCTGTATGTGTCATGCCTCCAATCATTCAGTATCTCGGAAGCCCCGCAAGTTGTGGCATATGGAAGGACACAGAAACCCTGGTACACGGAGGCCGACTCAGTGTTGTGTGTGTGTGTGTGTGTGTGTGTGTGTGTGTGTGTGTGTGTGTGTGTGTGTGTGTGTGTGTGTGTGTGTGTGTGTGTGTGTGTGTGTGTGTGTGTGTGTGTGTGTGTGTGTGTGTGTGTGTGTGTGTGTGTGTGTGTGTGTGTGTGTGTGTGTGTGTGTGTGTGTTTGTGTGATGAGGTCCATCAGACGTAATTTCTGTAGATATAGAAACAACAATTGCAAATTTTGAAGGCTGTATATTACAACACACACACACACACACACACACACACACACACACACACACACACACACAGCGTAAGGACGACACAGTAGACCGCTAATTTATTCAGAGATTACCTTGTCCCTCACTTTACCAGTTTATGGAAGTCTTTTTGTGCGAGAGTTTAGAAGGGAAGTGGAAACAGTGGAGAAGACAGGATAAGAACAACTGTTCGAGAACATTATATTAAGACTGAACTGCTACATTTAAATTAAATAAAAACTCGGTAAAAATAAGATTGAGAAGGGCATGCATCAGAGAGACACAATTTCACCACAATTATTTATTGCATGCCTAGAAAGTATTTTCAGAAATCTAGACTGAGAACAAAGAAGTAAACATCGATGAAGCAAACCCTGTAAGATTTGCAGATGACACTGTCCGAATCTCAGAAACAGCAAAGACATTGCAAGAAATGTTAAATGACCTAAACAGATAATGTCTCAAAGTTTATTCTAAATAAACCAAAGAGATTCATCAGAATAAGTGAAGTAATTCTTGAAGAAGTCAAGGAGTAAAAATACCAGGGGCAAACACTAAAACTGACGAAAAACAATGAGAAGCGAAACAAAAATACACATTGCTACTAACTGAAAAGCTGTCGGTAAACATAAAGGGCATCATGAAAAGGAGCTTGCTAGTATGTATGAAACAAAAAGTATAGAGTAAATGTATAATCCCAACTATGACGTACGGTTATGAGACCTGGAAACTGATTAATTCGGTGGAAAATCAACTAATCCGTTCTCAAAGAGCAATGGAAAGTTCAATGTTGAGAATATCATTAAGCGACAAAAAAAGATCAATTCGGGTGAGAAAGCAGACACTACTGTATAGATGTTATAAAAGAACAGAGATGGAGTTGGGAAAGTATTTTAACAAGAATAAGGGATAACCGATGGAACAAGAGGCTGACTGACTGGGCTGGAAGATATTGTAAGTGTAGCAGAAAAAGGCCAAACAGGAGGTGGAGAGATAAGATAGAAAAATTTGCAGGCAAAAAACGGGACGCAATAGGAAACAGAGGAGGCACGGTGGAAAAGGCAGCAATAAAGGGCACGGTATTAGGTAGCATACACCGCCCTCACCTTAGTACTGTTCTTGTCAAGACAACTCCCTTTTGAGAATAAAACCGGAGTCAGAGCCCAGACTTACCTCTATCTTTTTCTTGCCATCCACGACAAGAACAACTTGAAAATTCTCTCCTCTGGCAACCCTATAATTTAACATTTATGGAAACGCCTCGGCTACATCTACGAGAACACAACTCGTATATTTGAAAATGTTATTCGTCTGCAAACATGTCATGAAGTCATTTCCTATGCAGTCATTATCATACAATTATATTAAGGCTTTCCAATTGCCTTTCATATTCGGCAATGAACCAGGAAGTATCTCAGGTCGCGAGAGGATATTTTGAGAGCATTATGAATTATGTCGGTGGCAGTGCACAGGTTATATGTGTCACGCCTCCAATCATTCAGTATCTCGGAAGCCCTCCAAGTTGTGGCATTAGATGGACACAGAAGCCCTGGCACACAGAGGCCACTCAATGTTGTATGAGTGTGTGTGTGTGTGTGTGTGTGTGTGTGTGTGTGTGTGTGTGTGTGTGTGTGCGTGCGTAATGAGGTTCATCAGCCTTAATTACGGTAGATATGTAAGCAACAGATGCAAATTTTGAAGTTTGTATATTACAAGTAGGTAAATACAACTTAATAGACACACACACACACACACACACACACACACACACACACACACACACACACACACACACACAGGGCAAGGACGACACGCCAGCGTGCTAAATTATTCGGAGGTCACCGTGTCCCTCACTTTACCAGTTTATGAAAGTCTTTTGGTGCGAAAGTTTAGAAGAGGAAAAGTGGGAAGAGTCGAGGGAGAGAGAGAAAGGCAGAGTGGAGACAGGAAAAGAGACAAGAGGATAAGAGTGGAGGAAAGAATATAAGGAAATTGTGAAAAAAAGGAAAGGGACAAGTGAGAGATAAGTGGAAGTGGTAGGACTGAACAGAAAGTATACAAGAATCTAAAAACTAGAATATGGAAAGGCAGGGGAAAGAAAGATGCGTTGAAATACTGTTCTCTTTGTGTCAGTATCCGACTCTTGCCACAGACTAGTCAGTAGTCAGTCCGTTCCCTTACGTCTTGTAAGGGGGGGACATACAGTCAGGGACTACTCGAGCGAATACAGTAAATGTGGCTACAAGATTCATTTGTGGCAGATGTGGTACTACGGATTTACTTACGTTGGAAATCCAGGAATGGGTATGAAAAAGCCTCTGTGACTGGTGGCCAGAGGTGGCTGTCACGCTGTATTATGATGTTTTCCTCAAATGCTACACAATGTTTATTGTTGTAAATTATCAATGATTTAAAATATAAACAGGAATCTGAAACAGCATCAGTCAACATTAATAATTTACAATAATGAATATTATTGCATTATACTGACTAAGAGAGAACTGTCTTTTATCAAAATAATAATGATTTGGCACCTATGAGTTCGTAGCCCAGACATGAGGTGCACACAGCAGCCTGGGATCATAACGGATTATGAATCAGAATGATACCATTAAATACTTATAAATAACAAGACTAGCAGAGCTAAGAAATTATTTGCTTCCAATACTCATTTTTACATAGACTAAATGACATCATGTAAACACACAGTCAAACATCAACATAAGACACATTCATCACTCAGTAGTCCTCCGAACACAGAGTGAAGCTCAAGTTCCTTTGAAACCATTTACCATGTATACGTACGAGGCAGCATGAAGTGCATGAGAATAAAGATTTATTGCGGTCTGGGGTGAATAGTAGAATATAGCGTTAAACATGTCAGATTAGGGTACGTAATTACCATAGCCAATACAATATTATTATCCAATATAGATTGCTTACTCTTATTTATAAAAGAGATTATCACTCAGAATCGTAATCATTAATAAGCGACGATTGATGTAAATGTAATGAAATAATGTTACAAAACAGCAAGGAGCTTCATTTTGAAACAGAGAAATCATCTATTGGAACGACGCATCTCAGAACATTTTGTTTCTATGAATTTAGAAACCATTAAAAACTGATAGACACTATAGGATCACACACACACACACACACACACACACACACACACACACACACACACACACACACACACACACACACACACACACCAGGAGTCAGAGACTAAACACGTCATATCACCTCACTCCAAGCTGATCCCTCTTGGATACAACGGGCTATACCTAAATAGTATCTTTATATGATTCAGGCTCTGTACAGGGTTTATCTAAATGGTATTATAAAATATTAGAGAAAGTTTAAGCAAAGTGTTACCCAAAAAACAGAACATAACTGGTTAGTGCAAGACTGCGTTGATCAAGACACAGCTCTTTCGACTACGACACCACAGGCGAGTAAGATGCACGATTGTAAAAACTTTCCTTTATTATTAACACAAAAGGACCACCATATTAAGTGAAGTGAGTATGGAAGGAGCTGGGAAGACCAGGAAATGGTCGAAATGGAAACATTCATCCAACTAGTAGAAAGGGTGAAGAGATTGGTAAGGGCATTTCAGAGTGAAATGGATGGGATTAAGATGCAACTGCACATGCAGAAGGAGGAAAATGAAAAATTAGTAAAGGAATTAAACAGGAAAGACACAACAATAGATGAGCTGACAGTTGAGACAGGTTCACTTAAAAGGAAGATCAGGGAAATGGCAAGTACGGTTGTCATCCACAAGAGTCTTATGGAGGAATTCAAAAATGATACAGAGACAGTTAGGCAAGAAAGTAATCTAATAAACCAAAATAATAATATTGAAGAGAAGATAACCCAGGTGAATGCAGTGATACAAAGTTATAAAGATGATGTGGAAACTACGTATGCTGAAATGGTGAAAGTTAGGAAAGACTTAGAAACAAGAGTCGAAGAAAAAAGCATTAGAAAGGAACTAAAAAAAAAAAATCCAAAACAACCCAAAATTGGTCAGAGATTCAAAATATATTAATATAGCTCTAGTAATCACCGGTATAGAGGAGGAAGAAATAAAAAATAAAATTTCGAGAGACAAAAAGGAGATCGCAAATATAATGAGCATATTGAAGGAAATATCAAAGGAAATCTGTAAACAGGACATGGAGGAACACAAAAGGCTAGGGAGATAAGAGAGAAATGAGGCTGCTGAAAGTAACCTTCCAGAGTGTGAACACTGTGGAGGCAATACTAAAAAATAAAAACTCATGGAAAAAGAGAAATATAAAAAAAGGATGGATAAAACGATGCCCTAACTCAAGAGGAATTGGGAATACTGAAATAGAAGAGGGAGGACGCAAAAACAAAGAACGAGGGAAGATCAGAAGAAGAGTAGAGTACTTTTTTTTTTATTAAGTAATTGGACTGCAGGTAAGAAAGTGATGCATAACCAACAGGGAACAGAAAGAAGGAAGGTAGTAGACTCAAGTCATGGCAAGGATGTAAATAAGATGGTTAGGTTGGTGTACTAAAACGTAGATGGAATGGTGTCTAAATTATTAGAGATAGAAAACTATATTAAAGAAAAGGAACCACACATTATCTGCCTAACTGAAACATAATTAACCCCAAAGATATCAAACGATGCCCCAAAATTAGAGGAATACATTATATGGAGAAGATACAGAAATTTAACCCGTTAATTGGTCAATACAGCCTTCGCTGTTCCGAGTGCGACTGCTCAATATAGCCTTCGCTGTTCAGAATGCGACTGCACGGTACATCCCTGGCTGCGCTGGTGCGGGTCAAATATAGCGCCACGGTGACCAGGGACGACACATGCAGGCATGTTGGAGCTTTCAAAATTGAAAACGAAAACGAAAACGAAAACTATACATTCCAATACGGTTTCATACACTTCGATGTTCTTCCACGGCTTTAGGAAGGTAAATATTGAGCTAATATTTCGCTACTATATACTTTGGCATGTATTTTCTCAATTCCTAAGACAAAATTAGGCCTTTGGGAAAGTTCAGTTTTACCTCTATGTCTGAGCACCACAGAAACCTCCAAAAAACATTCATTAGCTGTTAAGAAAGGGAAGAGGAACTATAATCTTAACAAAGAAAAATCTGCAAGTCAAAGAATAAAACTGGATATACCCTTACAAGTAGAACTGATTGCATTGGAAATTAACACATATGAAGGGAAGTTAAATGTGGCAAATTTGTACATGCCACCTAAGACAAACACCTGGGAAAGAGGGGAATATGAAGACCCGGCAGAAAATACAATTCAGAGTTTAAGAATATTATTACACAGAATGGAAGAGAACTTGACAGTATATCACTCTCCATTCGGCAAAAGCGACCATGTGGTATTAAATCGTGCCTTCTGGATTGCGTATGATGTTACCAGCAATGAGAGTTTCAAAAAGAGTCTAAATTACAAAAAGGGCAATTATCATGACCTGAAGAAGTACTTTTTAGAAATAGATTGGGAAAAGGAATTTACAGGACGAGATTTAAATATGATGTATAGAAAATTCTGTGATCTTTATGAAACAGGAGTCCAAAATTACATCCCACAGCACAAAGCAACAGAAATGAATATAAAGAAGTGGCTTAATACAGAGTGTAAAAAAGCAAGAGAAAAAAAGAGACTTACTGTGGAATAGATGCAGAAAACACAATAGTGAGAGAGCATATAACAATTATACACAGGCAAGAAATGATTATACAAAGATAAGGAGTGAGGCTCAGAGACAGTTTGAGGAAGACATTGTAAATAAAAGTAGTGATCAACCTAAGCTTTTTTGCAGCTACATCCGAAGTAAAAGCAAAGTTAAAGATAAAATACAGTCCATTACGGATGATTAGATCATGTATACACAAGAAAAAGATATTTGTGAAACACTAAATAAAAACTTTCAATTAGTTTTTACAAAAGAAAGAAATTTTGAGAGAGATGATATGGATTATGCATGCCCACATGCATTACTAGATATACAAATATCAAAACAAGAAGTACAGGAAGAGTTAAACAAATTGGACAAAGGAAAAGCAAATGGTTCTGACGGAATTTCTGGTTGGGTGCTACATGAATCTGCAGAAGAACTAAGCAGACCATTGTATTTAATATTTAAGGAATCCTTAGGTCAAGGTAAACTACCTGACATTTGGAAGACAGCAAACACTGTTCCCCTATTCAGGAAAGGGAATAGACAGGATCCACTCAACTACTGACCAGTATCACTGACCAGTTGTTGTGAGATACTAGAAAAGCTGATAAGGGAAGTTTAGGTAAATCATCTAGAAGAACACGGCATGATAACAGAGAGGCAGTTCGTTTTTAGGGAGGGAAAATCATGCGTTATTAATCTATTAAGCTTCTATGATAGAGTTACAGAAACATTACAGAAAAGATAGGGATGGGTAAACAGTATCTATTTAGATTTTACAAAAGCATTTGACAGAGTACCGCACAGAAGACTATTATGGAAACTGTACAATCAAGGAGGTATCCAAGGCAATCTCTACTGTTGGATACAGGATTTTCTCAGAAAAAGGGAAATGAGAACAATATTAAGGGGAAATTACTCATCATGGAGGGAAGTGACCAGCAGAGTGCCACAGGGCCCAGTGCTGGCACCAATTTTGTTTTTAGGATGTATAAATGACATAGACAGTGACACTGGAAATGGAAGCTATCTAAATATGTTTGCGGATGATGCAAAAATTCAAAGGAAAATTACTAACATAGATTCTTTCAAAGAGCTGCAAGAGGAACTGAACAAGCTTCATGAATGGAGCAATAAATGGCAAATGGAATTTAATGTGTATAAAAGTGTCATGTAATTAAATTTAGGAAAGTGAGAAAAGACCAGATTCGGATTATAATTTAGGAAGATCAACCCTACGCATATCAGAAAGGGAGAAGGACCTAGGAGTAATTATCAATAACAGACTATCTCCAGATGATCATATCAGTGAGAAGGTACGTAACATGTATGCATTGCTTGTTAATATGAGAATAGCATTCACATATATAAATGACAATATGCTGAGGAAGATAATAACATCATTCATCAGACCAACCCTGGAGTATGCATCAGTAGTCTGGAATCCTCATCTCAAAAAACACATAGATAAGATTGAAAAAGTACAAACGGCAGCCACAAGATGGGTACCAAGCTTAAGGGATCTACGCTATGGGGAAAGACTGGAAAGATTGAATCTACCAACGCTGTAGGAGAGAAGGAGAAGGGGAGACATGATTATGCTATATAAATGCATCTCAGGGAAATAGAAAATAGACATAAATGAATATATATCATATGGGGAAGCATCAGCAAGAGGACATTGCAAACAACTGCATAAGAAGAGAGGTGATAAAGACGTAAGAAAATTCTGTTTCCCAAATAGGGCAACTGTTCAGTGGAATGCACTACCGAATGAAGTAGCGTGTGCCAAAACTATTCATAAATTCAAGGGTATGTATGATAAAAATGGTTTAATACACGGTACAGTACGAGCTTGACTCATTCCTGTAAAGATATACAATTAGGTAAGAACACACACACACACACACACACACACACACACACACACACACACACACACACACACACCAGTGGTTGTATCTGTTCATATTATAAGTATTCCCGTTAGCTCTTGGACTAAGGGGATTTCAGTCTGGCTAATTAGATCATTTGGCATCAACCAGAGCAGAGTTGTCACCTGATATTTGTAGATTATCTCCTTTAAAATCTTACGGCCTTACTTCATTACCGTTTGGCGATGATTATTGGCAATTGAGGAGACCATGTTGTTGAAAAGAAGTCTGAAACAACATTCATGAACCTCAGTATCTTAATGCTTATCGCCGTGTTTCCTGCTGCCGTACGGTTTTATTCAGTTTAAAGTAATCGCCCCTGCAGGGCTGTCCTGTTCAGTGCACAGATGTTCCCATGTGGTGGAAGCCCCTCACCACAGCTTGACACAGAAAAAAAGAAAGTGATAGTAGTTGTAACTCCATGCTCATTTGAAGAACCCGTTAGAGTGGATATCAGAGCTGCCTTCTTGGCACCTTTCCATCCTCCTTTCGGGGGACCGGGAAGTGACTGAGGAGCATTTGTATAATCGATCAGCTCCACCGCCCTGTCATGCTAGTCCCATCCAGAGAAGGCAAAACTTTGTCAACACCACAGGTTAGCGTAAACGTGAGTTACTAGCTGCAAATCAAACAGTGAATGTGATTGCCAGACGTGATACTCGTATTATGATAGTGCAAACTAAAAATGAAGACTTAGACTGAGTGAGATGGTTTGAGCGAATGAAAGTTAATCAAGTTCTGCCTAGATCTTTCCTGGAATCGTGAAAATACAGAACAGGAAAAATACTGTGTGTACAAGAGTGAATGTGCATACGTGTACAACACAGTTTGATAGAGAAGGAAAATGTGAAACTGAGTGAGTGTATGTGTGAAATGAAGCAAATGTGTGTATTTCAAAGGTGTGTGTGTGTGTGTGTGTGTGTGTGTGTGTGTGTGTGTGTGTGTGTGTGTGTGTGTGTGTGTGTGTGTGTGTGTGTGTGTGTGTGTGTGTGTGTGTGTGTGTGTGTGTGTGTGTGTGCGATAGTGAGTCAGCATGAATTTGAAAGTTGAGAATTCATGAGAATGGTAACAACTGACAAACGTGGAGTGTGTGACTAGTGTCAGAATTTACGTGAAGAACTGAAAAAAATATCTTTGACTTTAAGAGAGAGAGAGAGAGAGAGAGAGAGAGAGAGAGAGAGAGAGAGAATGACGCAAGAAAAATGCTATTTCTAAATTATATAGTATTACCGAATATATGCCTAGGCTACGGTATTTCAGACCACCTTTAAACACTAGTATGATAAAGCAAAAGTTCCTCTTATGTTTATGATTCTTGTTTAATAAACGCTCAAATATCTCATATTTACTAACACGCCAGTTTATACCATGATCTTTTTGGTCTTGTAGTAGAAGCTTGAACACACACACACACACACACACACACACACACACACACACACACACAGATTTACATATACTAGGAGGGGAAGGCAGAGTTGTCGGGCCAAAAAGGCGAACTCTCTGATCCTATTTGTTCTAGTTCAATCATTCTTTCTACTCAAGAAAGACCGTGTATGGGGAGGGATTATATTATACGAGGTCCAGGAACTTTCTATTTCAGCTTTTGCAGACGAAAGCACAGTATTTGTGCACACTTGTTTACTATTACCGGCGAGCTCATAATGACCTCCAACCGGTGACCTTAAATGACCTCGGAGGTCAACCTCACAAGGCCTATTTCCTAGCTGGAGCTCATGTGAGTCTCCATGCCAAAAATTGGGCTGGTGGGTCCAGTCGGTCGAGCGTGTATTACCGGTGACCTCAAAATAATGACCTTTTACCAATGACCTCAAATGACCTCGGAGGTAAACCTCACATAGCCTATGTCCGAACTGGATGTCATGTGAGTCTCCATGCCAAAAATTGGGCTGCTGGGTCCAATGGTACGAGCGTGTATTGCCGGTGACCTCAAATTACCTCTGACCAGTGACCTCAAATGACCTCGGAGGTCAACCTCACATAGCCTATGTCCGAACTGGAGGTCATGTGAGTCTCCATGCCAAAAAGTGGGCTGCAGGGGTACCCGGCGTTGCCCAGGCCAAAAGGTGAACACTGCACTGGTAACCTTGAACGACACTGACCTGAAATTTGACCAGCCTAAAACCATCCTTGGGTTACCATGATTCAGAATATATATGGCTCTTGGGATCTCTGACCTGTGGTTTGGACATGGCTGAAGGACAAACAAACAAACAAACAATGCGGCTCTTTAATATACATATATAAATATATCCATCTCTCTCTCTCTCTCTCTCTCTCTCTCTCTCTCTCTCTCTCTCTATCCCACTGTTACCTGGCACGTCCCCGGTTGGCGAATACAGGAAGGCCTTGTTGATATACGAGGTACCGTTTTAAACAGCACGAACCATGGGACCCCCTGTACATACATGGGGCTCCACGGAACATACTGAATAAGATGGCACAAAAATTACATCTTACCAGAAACTATGTGGCAGGGAGGCGAGGTTATTTGCCACATTCCCCCAACCAAAAATGAATTCTGCCGTTAATGATTTCACGGCCTTTCCTGTTGGATCATCATCTACTAAGGTACAGTTGCGGACATATCAAACAGAAACACCCCGTCCACCAGCGAGGTGCTGTTATGCTCTCCGCATGTGGTAACCCTGATAGGTGAGGAACTTCACCAGGTTTCGTTCGGTTGCTAGCACGAATCGAACGCGGTGATCATGGCTGCAGTGCGCAGTTATTGGTGATATATAAACAACGTCTCTCCTGACAATATACTGAAAATAACAACGTTTTGTGAATATGGTAATAAAATAATTTCACACCATACATATTCGTTTTTTTTTTTTTTTCACATGAAACACACAGGTCTCGTAAGTGTGACTTTCGACAAACATCAGGAACCATACAACAGTTACCGACGGCCAGCATATAAACCATTATAACATTATAACATTCCCGCACCTATCATAATAACCACAAATTTACCGTGGCTCCCCTCCTCCTTGGACGTGAACCTGAAACTGATAGACCTCTTTACCTAAGGCAATTTCATTAGAGTTGGCGCCACAGGAGGAGGCAGGGTGGGGCACCTGGAAGACAGGAGGAGGGAGGTGGGTGAGGAGGGGACAATAGTGATCTGGCTGGTGGGAAGGGGGGGGGGGCTCTACGGGAGACGAGTGATGGGATAGGGGAGAGTGGACTGTGGCAGGAAGCTAGGATGGGATGGATAAATGATACTCTGGTGTCATGGTGCCAAATCAGCTGTACCTTACTTAGATTATGGAATTTGTTAGTCAGGCCCATAAACGTTATGCAGGCCTTGGCACGTTACGCAGTCTACCAGTATGCTTTGTCATATCGTCAATAGGACGACCTACTCCCCATGGGGTGGGATATTACATAAACCCTTCATTATTAGTGTATGGTGACGACTGTGTTATCGCATATTGATATAAGTTTGATATCACACTTGTCATAGCGACTGGGAGCTATTCTTGTTGCTTTTATGTAGTAACATCACGAATGAGAACTGTCATATCGAAAGCAGAGGAGGGGGAGGGAGGATTTTTGTTGTTGTTGTTTTTGCCACACTAAATAATAATTAGGAGTAGTGATTCGTGCCTATGGCTCTCGTTAATATCTGTATGGCACCGATGTAAACGAAAACGTGATTTACTAGGGGAGGATGGACTGGGTACCAGTACTTAGGTGGGCAGATAGGTGGGTAGAGAGATGCCTTATCAGCTGCATTACATGATCTTTATATCGGATTACTGTTAACCCTATACTGATAGCATGAATCGTGATATGAAGGACTTGTAACTGTTAAGCAATCTGATTCACAACCTCGGTATCCAGTTCATTGTCCGCCCCTCCCCTTCCCCGAAAACTGCGTGCACTCAGGCATGGGTACTGGCGGGGAAGGGAGATGATCGTGATGACTGCGGCACCATGAACAGCGGATCACAGGTTTTTACACCAACGACAGAGGTTCACCTGTCTTCTTTATTGGATTGCCATATACACCGTTATTCAGCCAGGGCAACAGCTCCAAGTTCGGAGACTGCTGAGATGTGTGGCTCAGTAATTGCCCTCCGTGAACAGGGCAATGGTCCTTGTATTTATCATTATCCTGTCAATTTCATACTATGTGAACGCTACTCGGTTTTTCTGGCATTACAAAACACACTGCAGATAAAGTGTGTGTATGCATTTCATACAATCGATTTCTGTAACTAATGGCATCATTGATGTAATATGCACGTGCTCAGCCTGGATAACTGCTGACATTACAGGCTTCTTCCACCGTTATTAGCTTGAGGATTTGAAGGAATGCTTGGGCCATGCGACAGTAGCTCAGTATGAACCTAAATTTAACTAATAACCGATGACAATATGTTAAATCAAGAACCAAACATGGCGTATAGAAAACTGTAGCATAAACCTGGGTTAAGTAAATCCACCTTTATTTTACATCCATGTCATACCATACAAATATTAATGAGAACCATAGGGACCATCATTACTATCAACCTGTTCATATTTATTCGTGATAAAGGAAAAATCTACATTGGCCTATCCCTACTCTACGGTATCAGTCATCATCCAAGGTGATATCACATAGGATACAAGAGTAATTCCCAATTAGTGACAACAGCTGTAATCTGACAAACTGTAGGGACGTGTCATATATTTGCATATTAACAAATAGTCACCATACCCATAATACGGAGGTACTGAGCCACCCAGTGGAAAGTGTGTCGTGACTTGTTACAAACCATGACGGTCAGTTACGACACGTGGCAGCGTCATCATAACGTTTCGTGATCTGACTGTAAAATTCCATATTCTCCATGAAGTTCACGTCCCCTGTCCAATCATCCCTCTCCTTTAACCCCCAGTTCGACCACTATTGCCTCCTCCCTCACCCACCGCCCTCCTCCTGTCTCCCAAGTCCCCCTCCCCCTACCCTGCCGCCTCCTGAGGCGCCACTTCCTGTATGTAGTGAGCTTGCTTCGATTTCAGGGATCTACTAATGTCAGGTTCACGGTAGGGAAGATGGGCGTCACGATAATTGTGACTTATATGATGAATTGTTAACTGTTGCATGGTTCATGACTCGAAACTAAACCACTCATGAAATCCGTGTCATTCATAACTTCCATTTTTTGTAGAGGGTGTATTATGTGACATGATTTTCAAAACTTACTATAATCATGACATGCTGTTATCAGTATATTTTCTGGCGGAACATTGCTAATATACTATATTACCACCAATAACTACGCATAGCGGCAATGATCACCACTTTCGGTTCGTCCTAGCGACCGAGCGAAATCTGGTGAAGTTCCATACTTATCAGTGTTACCAGATGCGGAGAGCATGGCACAACCTTGCTGGTGGACGGTGTGTTTCTGTTTGATAAGTCCGCAACTGTACATTCCACACTGCTTCCCGTGCTTATGGGTGGTGTGCCACCAAAAGTGAGTAAGCACTGTCTCGAAAAATCAGAGACTGGGACTTAAACAAGCAGAAATTCATGAAAATCTACTCATACTCCTACAATGTAAGAAGCCTGGCAGATGATTACAAACTCAGTACCTTAATGACTGAATCAGAAAACGTTAGTTGGGATACTGTAGGTCTGAATGATATCCACAAACAAGAAGAAAAAATAATTCATCTCCATGACAGCAACCACCTATTTTACCACAGAAATAGCTAGTGGGTAGGATTTCTATGTAACAGAAATCTTGCAAAGATCATTGATAAATTCAGCAATGTATCTGAAACAGTAGAATGGATTGTAATTATACTAGGCAAAGGACACACTTTGAATATAATACATGTATATGCACCGACTTCTCAAAGCTCAGATGAAGAAATAAAAACTTTTTATAGCGACTTCCCGGACATCATGAATGAAGAAAAAAACAGATATACTGTACTCAAGGGATACTTGCAAATTTGGCAAACGGAAACATGGAGAAGCATGTATAAGAAAATTCTGACTGGAAGAATGGAATGCCGGAGGTGAAACGAAGGTAAATTTTGCTGATATGTATATCAAGAAGTTAGTAGGGGGGACAAAGATAAAAGGGGTAGACTGAGTGTGGAGAGGGGACAAAAAGTGAGCAGATGGAGAGAACACTTAAAGGAACTGTTAAACACAGACAATGAGAGTAATGCGAGTATAAGTGGCTGGGGAATGGCTGGGACAAGAACCTGGTGAGAAGAAAGAGATCAGTAGGAGTAGTGGAAGCAATGAAGAAAGTCAAAATGGGGAAAACCCCAGAAACTGATGGAGTGTGTGATGAAATGCTGAAGCATGGGGGAGAGATAGTAATGGAATGAATGTGGAAGATGTGCAGATTGGTTTGGGAGGAAGGTAGAGTACTGGAGGATTGTAAGTAAGGTATAATCATTCCCCTGTACTAAGGAAAAGGGGAAAAAGAGGTTTGTCGTATTCACAGGGGCATTTCTATTCTTAGTGTAATAGGCAATGTATAGCCTATACTTATCGACAGAGTAAGGGAAAAAACATAGGAATTAGTTGAAGAGGAAGAGAAGTTTTAGGAAGGGAAGAGGTAGTGTAGATCAGATATTTATCCTCAGGTTTTTAGTGGAAAAGTTTCTAGAGAAGAGAACGAAGTTGTCTGCGGCCGCCTTCATGGATTTGGAGAAAGCATATGGCAGAGTGGATAGACGAAGAACGTGGAAAATGTTAAGAATATATGGAGTAAACGGAAAGTTGTTGAATGCTGTGAAGAGTATGAACGTGGGTGCAAAGGCTGCAGTGCGTGTGGATAGTGAACTGAGTGAATTTTTCTGTCGGAATGCTGGATTAAAACAGTGAAGTGTCATGTCTTCATGGTTGTCTAATCTGTATATGGATGGGGCTATACAAGAGAAACAAGGTAGAGCAGTGGATGTTGGTAGGGCCCTAATTAGAGAGGGCAGTGTTTTGAAACTTCCTGTATTTTTGTTTGCAGATGATACTGTATTGCTGTGTGAAGTCGAACGGGGAACTGCAAGACTTGATGAATGAGTTTGAGGGTGTGTAAGAAACGGAATCTAAAGGTGAATGTAGGGAAGAGTAAAGTTATGGTCTTCGAGAGAAATGAAGTCACTGAATGTACAGTTAATGGGGAAATTGAAAATGTGAGTGCATTTAAGTACTTGGTTAGTGTGATGAGTAAGGAAAGGAAATTTAGAGGATGAAGTGTTTGAAATGGTAGAAAACGGAAGAAAGGTTGATGGTTCTTTGATAATAGCGATACGAAATAGGGAAGTGAGCATGGAAGTAAAGAAGCCAACTCTAACGTATCGAAGTAAAGCTTGGACCTTGTTGGGAGCACACAAGTCAAGTGTGAGAGCAGTGGAAATGAGTTATCTGAGAGGAGCATGTAGAGTTATATGGAGAGACAGAATGACAAAAGAGGAAATGAAGGAACGTTGTGGTGTGAATGTGTTTGATAGAAAGCATTAGAAAAAGTACACTGATGTGGTTTGGCCATATGGAAAGGATGGATTGCGAGAGACTAACGAGGAGAGTGTATGCAAGTTGGGAAGGGGAAGAAGGCGGGGTAGGCTGAGGGTGAGATGGAGGGATGGAGTGGAGAGGTATCTGAGAGATGGGGTGTGTGTGAGCTGGGAGGAGGGCAAGCAAATGGCGGCAGATAGATCACATAAAGGTGATTTGTTTGTGGCCACCCCTTACGGGATTGAGGCGTCTGGCAATACATAGATAGAAAGTATAATAAAAGGATAATGAACAGATTCTTTCACCAAAGAATAGGGAGAAAACAAACCTAGAGATGTTCAAATGGAGAAACAATGAATAAAATCGAATTCAATTTCGCTGATAAGAATAACACGATCATACTGTAAATGTCACGGCTATGAACAAAGTAAATACAGTGAGTGGCCATAGAATGGTGGGTTGCACAGAGAGATTCAATTTCAGAAGCGAAAGGAAGAAGCTGATTAAGAATAAAATGATATGCCCAATTAAAAGATGCAAAACAAAGGAGCCTTTCAGTTAGAAACAACGAACAGATTTCAGGGTCTTAAGTTATACTGAGTTTGACTCTGATTAGTTGAATGATAGACTAACAAAACTGCCAAGAGAATCAGTGGAGGTAGTAGAGAAAGTTAATACAACCATAGCCAACAAGTATTAAAAAATGATCTTCAAGCTCATGAAGAGAAGATAGGAAATTAAAGTAAAAAACAAAGAGAGATGAAATGGAAAGAACGGAATTAAATAAGCTTATCAACAAGAGGAAGAGAAAAGAAAAGAGAAAAAAAACATGGATCAGATCAAAGAAACCATAAAAAATGGGAAAAGTCTGAAACAGGTCCGAAGTAAATTGGCACAAGGAAGGCGACAAATAATATAACTGAAAAAGAAAAAAAACGGCGAAGTAATTAAATGCAGCGATAGGACGGCGAGGAGAGTTAAACAATTTTACAAGAACTGTATGTATCAATGACAATAATACCAATAGCTAACTTTACAGTTGACACAAGTGAATTAAATACCAGATGTAACACCAAAGTAAACACTTCTCTTAAAAGTATGTAAAGGAAAGGTCCAGGAGATGAAATAGAAGGAGATTTACTTTCAGATGCAGGAGTACGTGTACAAAACAGGCTCGCCAACTTATTTACATAGTATACAAAGAAGAAAACATTTCAAACCATGGTGTTATGCAACAGTTATTTTGTTTTACAAGAAAGGTAACTCAAAAGATCTTAGTAAATATCGACCCATTAGCTTATTCTCTCCAAGGAAAGTATGTTTTCACTCCTGTATGTATGTTAGTTAGTTTTTTTTTTTTTTTCCGTTAGCAGGATTACCTCAAAACTAAAAGAGACATGTGGACCAAACCGGGTGGGAAGATAACTCACGTCTTAGGGAACGATCTATTAACTTTTGGGGTCCGGATTGTATTAAAGATTTTGTATCCGAAAAACACTTGTAACCCTAATCAGTGATGAAGAGTGGTTTGGAAATTATGTTAGGCTTGTCTGAGAGATGCACTCCACTGAGTGTCCCTCTAGTTACCGGTTATTTACACACTCTTTACTGAAAGCGTTAAGAACAGAACAAACTTGGAAGAAAACCACCCTCATGGGCAAGCACAATTCCACAGCAGGTACTCGACTGCTGATCATCTTCACACACTGAATCAGCTAATTCAGAAAACTACAGAATATAGTAAACCTCTGTGCTTAGGCTTTGTTGATTATGAAAAGGCTTTCGACTAAGTGGAGCACGGGGCAATTATAAATTGCAGGAACAAGAAGTATAATAAGAACATTGTAAAACTGCTCGAAAACATTATTTTAAGAAGAAACTGCTACAGTTAAATTACATAAAGACTCGGAAAATAATAAGATTGAGAAAAGCATGCATCGGAGATATACAATTTCACCACAATTATTTACAACATGCCTAGAAAGTACTTTCTGAAATCTAGACTGAGAACAACGGAGTAAACATCGATGGAGAAAACTTAATCTCTTTAAGATTTGCAGATGACATTGTCCGAATCTCAGAAACAGCAGAAATAGTGCAAGAAATGTTAAATGACCTAAACAAAGTCTCAAAGTAGGACTAATGATGAACAGGAGTAAAACTAAAGTAACGTTTAATCTAAATACACCAAAGGGCTTCATCAGGATAAATGAAGTTATTCTCGAAGAAGTCGAGGGGTATAAATACTTGGGGCAAATACTAAAAGTGACGAAAAACAATGACAGCGAAACAAAGACACATTTCAGTTAAATGAAAAGCTATCCGTAAACATAAAGACATCATGAATAGGAGCTTGTTAGTATGTATGAAACTAAAAGTATAGAGTGACTGTATCATCCCAACTCTAATGTACGGTTGTGAGTCCTGGAACGTGACAAAAATCGGTGAAAAATCAACTAATCCAATCTCAAAGAGCAATGGAAAGGTAAGTGTTGGGAACACCTTTAAGAGACAAGAAAAGATCAATTCTTGTGAGAGAGCAGACTAATGTCAAAGACACTATAGATGTTACAAACAGAGATGAAGGTGGGGTGATTTAGCAAGAATAAGGGGTAACCCGTGGAACAAGAGACTGACTGACTGGGTTGGAAGAGATTGTAGGTGTAGCAGAAAACGGCCAGACTAGATGTGGAGAGATAAATTAGTGACGTTTACAGGCAAACGCAGCAGAGATTGGTTCAGTCAAGGAATTTGTGGAGAAAGTTGGGTGAAGCCTTTGCTCAATAGTGGACTTGCAAAGGCTGATTTTATATGTAAGTATATTTTTATGACGAGGTGGAGCTAAAGGCCTATCTGACTGCCTGGAAATTAAGGTAAAGTGCGCAATGGAAATTTTAGAGTTGAAAGGGGGCTGCTAGCAACCCCAGGACCAAAAAGGAAAACTGGTGATAAAGCATAAAGCAAATAGCAATGACTAAAAAGGGGGACTGAAATAGGCAATGAAAAGACTTAACTTAAAGCTACAAAGAGAACAAAAATCAAACAGATTCACACAGGATTGTCAAACCTAGACTTGCAGAAATTATCCAAAAGTTTCAAACAGCAATAATAAACACCAAAACACCGAAACTAGCCCATAGGTTGTGGAATTGCTTGAGGCGCAATAAAGACTATAATATCAAAGATACAGATTCTTGACACTTGAATAAAATAGGTGGCATTAGCAGTAGCAATTCGAATGACTCTATATTAGCTGTTCTTATGAATAATTGCAATATCAATAAATACAACCTAATAAGCAGATCATGTTCTGATACTCATAATTAATAAATATCAACTCACGTGGCAGATATACCACCATATACAAAATGTCCCAGAGCACAGAACACCAACACATAAGTCTAACTTCAGCCGCTAAGTCCACTTGATAACAGACAACCCAGCCTTTATATACAAGCTCACAGAAGCACGAAAGGGGTAACAGAAACTCATTAATAAAGTCGAAACTAACATGGGCAGACACGAATAGTTAGTTCTAATGGCAATAACAACTCTATGGAAAGTTACAGAAACGGATGTGCACATTAGCTTACACATCGGAATGGCTTAAAATTACTTCTCAATGATAGAAACTCCTACTGGTAAATTTTATAACATGATACAATACTTCAACAAGCGAAATCACACTGCCAGACCAGCTGCTCTCTCACGGTTTTGATATTTATAAAAATATGTTCTCTATCACACAAGTGCTAAACATAATGTTAACGAATAATATATACTCTGTATTATACATGAGAATATAAACAATTTGATTGGCCACACGTATGATGCCCACACGGAAGATAGAATTTTCCAGAGGAAAATTTGTTAAAAAGTGCGACAGGAAATCGGCAATCAGGTTATCAACCCCCTTGTTGTGCTCTATGATCAAGTTATAATCTTGCAAAAAGAGGCTCCAGTGGGTCAGCTTTGATTCTTGCTTTATATCGCCTTCAAAAACTTCAACGGGCGATGATCGGTGTAAACTGTGACTGTTGGCCCCAAACCTGGTATATTTAAAGAAAAATTCTGCAGGGCGAGGATCAGAGCAGGTAGTTCCTTTTCATGAACTGAATAATTACAATGAATATTAGAAAACTTCTTACTGAAATTGCCAACAGGATTCTCTATGTCCAGATCATCGTCCTGCAGGAGTCCAGCTCCTGCTTCAACAATGCTGGCATCTACGGCCAGTTGTGATAGGCCTTGAAAAATTAAGAGCATACATAAAAGAATAACAACACAAAGTTCCCCTTACAAACTTTGAAGCACTTTCACAATCTTCAGCCCAACAGAATTTCTTTTCTTTCTTTAACAAGTCTGTTAGTGAGGCCACAGCACTTAAAAAGTTCTTAATAATCCATGTATAATAACCAACAGTGCCCAAGAACCTCCGAAGTTGATGCTTGGTTTTAGGTGCGGCAAAGTTCTTAGTGAACTCCACCTTTGAAGATGGGGGGCAGACTTGATCGTGAAAAGCTATGTAGCCAAGGTACTGAACTTGAGCCTGAACAGATTCGCACTTCTTTACGTAAGCAAAAAGGTGAGCTTCCAAGAGCCCTGAAAACAGTTTATTTAATTGTTCTAAGTGATCTTCCCAAACATCACTGAATACCACTGCATCATCCAAGTACACCACGTGGTTTGGAAGCCCACTAACATCTCGGTTCATAAATCTCTGTAAGGTAGCTGGGACATTTTTCATCTCGTATGGCATCACATTACAATATAAGTTTGAACATCTGCCACAAAACACGAGACTTCCTTCAAGCAGTCCGTTAAGGGCACCTGCCAGAAACCCTTGTTAGGTCCAGTTTAGTAAAGTAGTGGGATGAACCAATGCGGTTAACACTGTCTTCTAATCGAGGCAGGGAAAATGTGTTGGTCCTAGTTAGAGCATCGACTCTGTGGTAGTTGGTGTAGAATCTCGCTGTCCCATCAGGCTTCAGCTGCAGGATGACAGGGGAGCTCAACGTGTCCCCTAATTATACTGACTATGAAAAAATTCTTTGACTGTCTTACTTCTAGGAATGAATATATCCTATCCATTTCTTCTTTCTTTGAAATATTTCATTCTAAGTGATTTCAATGTTCACCACCACCTTTGGCTCTCCTCTCCTTTCACTGATACACCTGGTGAGCAAACCTACATCTTTGCTATCCTTAATGACTAGAGCAGCTTGTACAGCACTATACCCGTATCTCTGACCCGCTTGGAGAGAGTTCCAACATACTTGACCTCTTCCTGACAACTAAATCTTCTGCTTACACTGTTCATCTTTCCTCTCCGTTGGGCACCTCTGATCACAACCTTATCATCGTAGCCTGTCCTATCACTCCAGTAAGGCCTGTGGACCCTGCCAAGAAGCGTCGGTTGGGGCATTTTCAAGCTGCTGATTTGTAGGCCTTCAGGCAGTACTTCTTTGATTCTCCCTGGAATGATTATTGCTTCCATGTTCAAGAGCCATTTGTGGGTGCCTCGCGCATTACAGAGGTTATTCTCTCGAGCATGGAAGCATGCATTCCTTTCTCATAGCCTCTGACGAATGCAATGCTTGTTCTAATGCTGTCCGCAACAAGGAGAGGGCCTATAAAAGGTACAGGAGCCAACCCACCCCTGAATCACATTTTTTTTAAGGTTTCTACCCAGAATCGTGCTTAGTCTGTTCTTCACTCTGCTAAAAATAATTTTATCCATACTAAATGCTCTCAACTCTCCAACTCGAATTCTTCCCGCTCCTTCTGGCACCTTGCCAAGAACCTTTCTAACAACTTTACCTCCTCATCCTTCCCTCCTCTTTTCTACTCTGATGGCTCTGTAGCTGTTTCTTCTACTGCTAAAGTAGATCTCTTCACTCAGACTTTCTCCTCCAATTCCACCTTAGACGATTTCGGTGCTGTTCCTCCATCACTTCCCCCCTCTGACTTCCTCATGCCTGACATTAAAATTTCTTCAGCTGATGTATTTTCTGCCATCACTGGCCTCAATACCAACAAGGCATATGGGCCTGATGGAGTCCCTCCTGTTGTCCTCAAGAACTGTGCTTCTGTGCTTACACCCCCCCTTGGTAAACTCTTTCACCTTTGTCTTTCAACTTGTACTTTTCCTTCTTGCTGGAAGTTTGCTCTCATTCAGCAAGTCCCAAAGAAGGGTGACCATTCTTAACCCTCTAACTATTGTCAAATTGCTTTAACGTCCAGTCTCGAAAGTTTTTGAGTCTATTCTTAATAGAAAAATTTTAAAATATCATTCCTATCGTAACCTTCTTGATGATCGTCAGTGTGGGTTCCGTCAGGGACGCTGCACTGGCGATCTTCTCACCTTTCAAACTCCTGGTCATCCTCCTTTCGGGACTTTGGCGAAAGCTTTGCGATTGCACTTAACATCTCAAAGGCTTTCGATCAAGTCTGGCATAAATCTTTAATTTCCAAACTACCCTCTTACGGTTTCTATCCTTCTATCTGTGCCTTTATCTATAGCTTCCTTTCTGGTCGTTCTATAGCTGCTGTTGTAGAAGGCCATCGTTCTTCTCCTAGATCTATCAACAGTGGTGTTCCTCAGGGCTCTGTCCTATCACCAACTCTCTTCCTTTTATTCATCAATGATCTTCTAAGCTGTACACCTAATCCTGTCCACTAGTACGCTGATGATTCCACCCTTCACCTTTCCATTCGTTTTCCACAACGTCCTTCTCAGCAGTTACTTCAACAAACAAGGCTATGGCACACCTAATGTCTGACTTGGCTCATACCTCTGACCGGGGTAAAAATAATCTTGTTGTTTTTAATGCATCAAAGACTCAGTTTTTACACCTATCAACCCATCAAAATCTTCCACAGGAGTACCCACAAATGTTTAATAATTACACCTATCAACCCATCAAAATCTTCCACAGGAGTACCCACTAATGTTTAATAATATCCAGCTCAATCCTGCATCATCCTTGAACATGCTTGGGGTCTCATTCACACGGGACTTCTCTTGGAAAGATCATATTGCATTTCTTGTAAAATCTGCTTCCAAGAGATTAGGTGTGCTAAGCCGACTCCGTGCCTTCTTTACCCTTGCACAGTTGTTGACTTTATACACAGGTTTTATTCGCCCCTGTTTAGAGACAACTCTCATGTGTGGGGAGGCTTCCCACATACAGCTCTTCTCAGTAGGGTGGAGTCTAAGGCTATTCGTCTCATCAACTCTCCTCTTACTGGCTCCTTTCAACCTCTGTCTCTTCGCCACACTGTTGCATCTTTCGCTCTTTTCCATCGCTACTTCAAAGGTCACTGCTCCTCTGAACTGTCTGCTTGCATCTCTCCACCTCTATGACAGGCGCATAGCACCCGTTTAGCAACAAATTTTCATCCCTTTTCTGTCCAACTCTCTAATGCAAGAGTTAACCGTTACTCCAAGTCCTTCATTTATGCATCAGGTCAACTCTGGAATTGTCTCCCTCTGTCTGAATTTCCTGCTTCCTATGATCTCCAGTCTTTCAGAAGCAGTGTGTCCAGGCATCTCGAAATGAACAGATCTTGATTTTGGCTCTCTTTTGTATTGTTTTTGTTTTTTCTTGGAAGGAACGGTTTTGAGGGTTTCTGGCCTTTGGTTCCGTCTTTCTTGCATAAAAAAAAGTCACCCATAGGCAGAAGGACGAGGAAAGAATGAAGGAAAGAAGATAGACGAGGATGGAAGGGAAGAAGGATGGAGAAGAGGAGAGGGCAGACACCTGACAGCAACGCTACATTGAGTGAGTGGATGGTGAGCGTCCCCACCGACCACACAGAAAATAATATCATTTGTACTAAATGCTATGAACTCTCCAACTCAAATTCTTCCCGTTCATTCTGGCACCTTGCCGAAAACTTTCTAACATCTTTACCTCATCGTCCTTCCCTTCCATTTTCCACTCTGATGGTTCTGTAGTTATTTCGTCTACTGATAAAGCAGAACTCTTTGCTCTGACTTTCTCCTCCACTTCCACCTTAGACGATTCTGGAGCTGTTCCTCCATCACTACCCCCCCCCCCTTTGACTTCCTTATGGCTGACATTAAAATTTCTTCAGTTGATGTATTTTCTGCCATATCTGTCCTCAGTTCTAACAAGGCATATGCTCTTAATGGAACCAGGGCTCACACCCTGCCTAGGTCTGTCAACTAGGTCTGTCAACTTACCACTTTCCTTCTTGCTGGAAGTTTGCTCTCATTCAGCCTGTCCCAAAGAGGGGTGACCATTCCCATCCGTCTAATTATTGACCAGCTGCTTTAACATCCTTGTTTTAAATGTTTTCGCTTCTATTCTTAACAAAAGAATTTTAAAGCATCTTTCCTATCACAACCTTCTTTCTGATTGTCAGTAAGGGTTCCGCTAGGGAAGATTCACTGGCGATCGTCTCACCTACCTTTCAGACTCCTGGTTATCCTTCTTTCGGGACTTTGGAGAAAGCTCTGTCATTGCACATATCTCAAAGGCTGTCGATCGAGTCTGGCATAATTTTTTTATTTCTAAACTGCCCTCTTACAGTCACTGTCCTTATATCCGTGCATTCATCTCCAGCTTCATTTCTGGTCGTTCTACAGCTGCTGTTGTAGACGGCCATGGCTCTTCTAGATCTATCAGTAGTGGTGTTCCTCAGGGCTCTATCCTATCACCAACTCTCTTCCTTTTATTTGTCAGTGACCTTCTAAACTGTACATCTAATCCTATCCACTAATACGCTGACAACTCCACCCTCCACCTTTTTATTGCTTCCCGGAGTGTCCATCTCAGTAGTTACTTCAACAAACAAGGGATAAGGCTATGGCACACCTAATGTTTGACTTGGCAAATATCTTTGATTGGTGTAAAAATAATGTTGTTTTAAATGCATCAAAAACTCAATTGTTACATCTATTAACCTGAGAACATCTTCCACAGGAGTACCCTCAACATTTTAACAACGTTCAGCTCAACCTTACATCATCTGTCAACATACATCGGGTTTCTTTCTCTCTGGATTTATCTTGGAAAAAACATTACCTATCTAATAAAATCTGCTTCATAAGAGATTGGGTGTGCTAAGCCGACTCAGTGCTTTCTCTACGCCTGCTCAGTTGTCTACTTTATACACGGGATTTATTTACTCCTGTGTAGAGTTCAACTCTTATGTTTGGGGAAATTCCCCCAAAACAGCTGTTCTCAACAAGATGGAGTCAAAGGCTTTTCGTCTCATTAACTCTTCTCCTTTTACTGACTCCTTTCATTTTCTGTCTCTTAGCCGCACTATTGCATCATTATCTATTTTTCTATCGCTACTTGAATGGTCACTGCTCCTCTGAACTGTCTGCTTGCATCCCTCCACCACTATGTTGGGCACGCAGCTCCCATCCAGCAACAAACTTTCATCAGTTTTCTTTCCAACTCTCTAATGCAAGAGTTAACTGTTACTCTCAGCGTTTCATGTATGTAACAGGTCAACTCTGGAACTGTCTCCCTCTGTCTGTATTTCTTACTGTCTATGATCTCCAGTCTTTCAAACGTAATATGTCCAGGCATCTCGAGATGAACAAATCTTGAAATTGGTTATGTTATTTAGTTTTCGTTTTTCCTTGGGGAGAATAATTCTGGGCTCCTGGGTTTTCGTTCCTTCTTCTTTGAATTTAAAAAAATTACTTCTTCATAAGAAAGAATAATAATGGGAAAAAGGATATTTACAGGACCAATATGACTCACCACTGTTGTGGTGAGTTATAATAAGAGTAAAGAGAAATTGCCATTAGCAATTTCAATATTTCATCATATGACAAACCATCACTGGACCGGGTGATTTCAACACCTTTCATATACTGAGAACTTTGAAGTGAAGAACTGGTGTAGTAGGGCCCCCTTGGAGGCGATCTTAGAAAATACCTGCCCAAATCAGCCCATGGTCATTACAGACCTGCTCCCCGACCTTCGGCGTGTCCAACAAAAATGTCTAGTCTGTGTTTTTCGTGGTTTTTGAGAATCCGCAGAGACGATATTTTTAGGTTTTTGAATGTAACTGGAAAACAAGTACTGGGAACTGGATGATACTAGGTCGCATGAAGCCAGCAGCTGGGGGACTCAGATGGCCAAGTATGATGGCCATACTTTTGAAACTGAGTGAATATGAGCAATTTTCTTCGTAATAAAGTATAATAATAATAATAATAATAATAATAATAATAATAATAATAATAAAAATAATAATAACACCAATAATAATAATAACGATAATAATGATAATGATAATAATCTATCTATCTATCTATCTATTGCCAGACGCCTCAATCCCGTTTGGGGTGGCCACAAACAAATCGCCTCCAAGTCGCCCTGTCCCCCTCCATTTCACTCCCCTGCTCCCAACTCACACCCCCCTCTCTCATATACCTCTCCACCCCATCCCTCCATCTCATCCTCGGCCTCCCCCTCCCTCTTCCCCCCTCCACCTCACTCACATACACTCTCTTCGTCAGTCTTTCACCCTCCATCCTCTCCACATGGCCAAACCACCTCAGTGTGTTCCTCATAACGCTTCCTATCACATCCACATCAACACCACAACGCTCCTTTATATCCTCATTCGTCAGCCTGTCTCTCCACGTGACTCCACAGGCTCCTCTTAAATAACTCATTTCCACTGCTCTCACTCTTGATTTGTGTCCTTCCAACAATGTCCAAGCTTCACTTCCGTACGTTAGAGTTAGTATCACAATACTGTCATGTAATAACTTTTTCACTTCCATGCTCACTTCCCTGTTTCTTATCACTGCTTTCAAGGAACCAGCAACCTTTCTTCCCTGCTGTACCCTTTCAAGCACTTCACCCTCCAAACCTCCATCCTTACTCATCACACTACCCAAGTACTTAAACGTACTCACATTTTCCAATTCCTCACCATCCAACCTCGCTGTACATTCACTAACTTCACCTCTCTCAAAGACCATCACTTTACTCTTCCCTACATTCACCTTTAGGTTCCGTTTCTTACACACTCTCTCAAACTCATCCACCAAGCCTTGCAGCTCCCCTTCGTCTTCACTCAACAACACAGTATCATCTGCAAACAACAGTACAGGGAGTTTCCAAACACTATCCTCTCTCACCAGGGCCACTCCAACATCCACTACCCTACCTTGTACCTCTTTTATTACCCCATCCATGTACAGATTGAACAACCATGGAGACATGACACATCTCTGTTTCAAACCAACTTTCAAAGAGAAAAATTCACTTAGTTCACCATCCACATGCACTGCAGCCTTCGCACCATCGTACATACTCTTCACAGCATTCAACAACTTCCCATCTACTCAATATATTCTTAACACTTTCCACAATCCTTGTCTATCCACCCTGTCATATGCTTTCTCCAAATCCATGAAAGCCGCATACAACTTCTTTCCCTTCTCTAGAAACTTTTCCACTAAAGATCTAAGAATGAATATCTGATCTACACAACCTCTTCCCTTCCTAAAGCCTCCCTGTTCTTCTCCAACTAATTTTTCTGTTCTTTCTCTAACTCTGTCTATAAGTATCCTACCATACATTTTTCCTATTATACTAAGAAGACAAATGCCCCTATGATTACCACACACTTCTTTTTCCCCTTTTCCTTTGTACAAGGGAATAATTATACCTGACTTCCAATCCTCCGGGACTCTACCTTCCTCCCAGGCCAATCTGCACATCTTCCACATCCATTCTACTACTATCTCTCCCCCATGCTTCAGCATTTCACCACACACTCCATCAATTCCTGGGGCTTTCCCCGATTTAACTTTCTTCATTGCGTTCACAACTTCTATCCTACTGATTTCTTTCTGTCTTCTCACCTCCCTCCTTCTCCCAGCCATTCCCCAGCCACTTATACTCGCATTACTTCCATCTTCTACGTTCAACAATTCCTTAAAGTGTTCTCTCCATCTGCTCACTTTTTTTCCCGTCTCCACTAGTAATCTACCATTTTTATCTTTCACTCCCCTGCTAACTTCACCTCCACCCTGTCTTACTCTTTTCACTTCTCTCCAGAACATTTTCTTACAGTCCCTCCACTTTACACTCATATTCCTTCCAAATTCCTCATCCACTCTCTTCTTACTCTCTCTTACTAATCTTTTCACCTCTCTCTTCCTTTCCACATATAACTCTCTCTTCCGCCTCTCAACTTCTTCCATGCCCCTATTTCTCATCCATTCATTGTATGCTTTCTTCTTTTGTGCCACAGCCTGTTTCATCTCTTCAGTCCACCACGCTGTTCCTTGCACCCTCCTCCGTCTTCTCTTCCTTCCACACACCACATCACATGCTGCACATATTTCTTCTGTAAATATCTTACACACACCTTCCACATCTCCCATCTGCTCCAATTCATATTTGCCCAATCGTTCCT
The DNA here is from genome assembly GCF_032717465.1 of Coenobita brevimanus. Lineage (NCBI taxonomy): Eukaryota > Metazoa > Arthropoda > Malacostraca > Decapoda > Coenobitidae > Coenobita > Coenobita brevimanus. The sequence goes on from NC_137046.1 coordinate 18,241,252, forward strand.
CCACTTCTCTCTTATACTCTGCCTTTTTCTCATCCTCTTCTAACCTTTCCACTCTCCTTGCAACTACTCCTTCCTCTTGTCTTTCCCTTCTTCTATTCCTCCATCTTACTTGCATCCTAATTCTGGCCACCACCAAGTAGTGGTCAGAAAGTCCACTCCCTCAACTTCTATACACTCTTGCATCCTTTACACATCTTCGCATCCTTTCATCCACAAACACATAATCAATCATTGCCTTCCTTTCATTCAGTTCACCACCCACCCTTCTCATCACTCGCCATGTATACCTGTGGATCATTTTATGCCTGAAGAGGGTATTGGCTATCACCAACCCCCTCCCAGCACAAATGTCCACTAATGCACTCCCATTCTCATCTATCTCGCAGGCACACCCCACTCACCAACTATTCCATCCACCTTCACATTACCAACTTTACCATTCATATCACCAATCAAAAACACTCTCTCATTCCTTCCAAACTTTTCCATGCACACTTCCACATTGTCCAGAACTCTTCTCTCACTCTTCTAGCACGATCTTGCGTTGGCGCATACACACACACAATCGCCCACATTTGTATTCCAACTTTCAACTTTACCCACACAATCTTTGACCCAACTGATCCATACTGTCTTATGCTCTTCTTCCATCTTTTACTCACAACTATACACACTCCTTCCTTTGCCCTCTCATTCTCATCTACTCCTGCACATATACCCCATCCATACTCCCATTCTCTCACACTTTCTCCTCTCCATTTTGTTTCAGTTATTCCACATACATCCACTTTCGCACCCTCTGGCACCTGGACAATCTCTCTCTCTTTCACCTCATCATTCGCTCCTCTTACATTCCATGTACTCATTACCAAGTCCTTTGTCCGGTCCTGGGTCGTCATCGTTTGGTCAGTCCTTGTCCGAGGCTTCTTGTTTGTTTTTTTAGTTAGTTGTTTTCCGGGGAGGGGCACTAACCCTCCGCCAACCCTTTTAGTCGCCATTTACGACAAGCAGGGATACTGGGGGAGTATTCTTGAAAAACCCCTACCCCCAGGGGGGATGATAATAATAATAATAATAATAATAATAATAATAATAATAATATTAATACTAATAATAATAATAATGATAAAAATAATAATAATAATAATAATATTAATATTAATAATAATAATAAATAATAATAATAATAATAATAATAATAATAATAGTAATAATAATAATAATAATAATAATAATAATAATAATAATAATCTGTCTATCTACAGCCCGACGCCCTAATCCTGCAAAGGGTGGCTGCAGACAAAACGCCTCCAAGTGGCTCTGTCACCCACCATCTGACTACCCTCCCCCCAACTCATTCCCCCCTCCCTCATATACCTCTCAGCTCCATCCCTCCACCTCATCCTTGGTCTACTCCTCCCTCTCCCTCCCTCCACCTCACGTACATACACCCTCTTAGTCAGTCTTTCACTCTCCATTATCTCCACATGTCCAAACCACCTCAGTGTATTTCTCCTAATCTTCTCAACCACATCCACATCCACCCCACAACGTTCCTTCACTTCTTCGTTCGTCAACCCGTCCCTCCATGCCACTCCACATGCTCCTCTCAAGTAACTCAATTCCAATGCTCTCACTCTTGACTTGTTCCCCTCTTGCAAGGTCCACGCCTCGCTTCCATTCGTCAGGGTAGGGATCACAATACTATTATGCAGTGGTTTCTTAACTTCCATGCTCACCTCCCTATTTCTCAACACTGCTTTTAGTGAACCAACAACCTTCCTTCCCTGCTGTACCCTTTCACACACTTCATCCCCCAAAGTTCCATCCTTACTCATCACACTACCCAAGTACTTGAATGCACTCACATTCTCAATATCCTTACCATCCAACCTCACTGTACACTTTGTGACTTCATTTCTCTCAAACACCATAACTTTACTTTTGTTTACATTAACTTTCAGCTTCCTCCTCCTACACATTGTCCCAAATTCATTCACCAAACCTTGCAACTCCCATTCATCTTCACTCAACAATACTGTATCATCAGCAAACAGCAACACCGGAAGCTTCCAAATCTCACCCTCATTCATTAGAGCCACCCCCACATCCACTGCCCTACCTGCACCTCCTTTACAACCCCATCCATGTATATATTAAACAGCCATGGAGACATCACACAACCCTGTTTCAGTCCCACATTGAGATCAAAGAACTCACTCAGCTCACCATCCACTTGCACCATAGGCCTGGCTCCCTGATACATACTCTTCTCAGCACTCAACAATTTCTCTTTCACTCCATATTCTTAATACCTTCCACATACCTTGCCTATCTATTCTGTCATAAGCTTTCTCCAAGTCCATGAAGGCAGCATACACTTTCCTTCCCTTCTCTAGATACTTCTTCACTAAACATCTTATAACAAATATCTGATCTACTGCACACACCCTTTTCCCTTCCTAAATCCCCCTTGTTCTTCTCCAACTAGCTCCTCTGTCATATGCCTAACCCTATCAATGAGTATTCTACCATATATTTTACCAGTCACTCTAGGAAGGCAAATACCCCTATGGTTACCACATACTTCTCTCTCCCCTTTTCTTTTGTACAAAGGAACAATTATACCTGATTTCCAGTCCTCTGGAACCCTTCCCTCTTCCCAAGCCAATCTTCACAACTTTTATATCCACTCCACAACAATCTCCCCCCCATACCTAAGCATTTCATCACACACTCCATCAATTCCTGGGGCCTTTCCCAACTTAATCTTCTTCATCGCTTCCACTACTTCCGACCTACTGATCTCTTCCTCCCTCTTCTCATCTCTTCTTCTCCCAGCCATTCCCCAACCACTTATACTCGCACTGCTCTCACTCTCTACATTCAACAAATCCTGAAAGTGCTCCTTCCATCTCCTCAATTTCTCTCTCTTCTCCACCAGCAATCTATTATTCCTATATTTCACTCCCCTACTATTTCCCCTTTCACAGTGCCTTACTTTCTTTACCTCCTTCCAAAACAATTTCTTACTCTCCCTCCATTTCACACTCAGATTCCTCCCAAACTCTTCATCCACTTTCTTCTTACTCTCCTTCACCAGTCCCTTAACCTCCCTTCTCCTGCTCACATATACCTCTCTCTTCTCTCTCTCATCTTCTCCCCTTCCTCTACTCGCTAACCATTCACTATATGCCTTATTCTTTTGTTCCACAGCTCGTTTCACCTCATCATTCCACCATGCTGTCCCTTGCACACCCTTGTATCTCCTCCTCACTCCACAAACCGCCTCATATGCTGTGCCTATCTCTTTCGTGAATATCTTACATACGTCTTCCACCCCTTCCACCTGCTCTAGCTCATACCTTCCCAATCTTTCTTCCACTATGCTCTTATACTCTGTCATTTTCTCACTATCTTGCAATTTCTCCACTCTTCTCACAGGAGATGTTTCCTCCTGTCTTCCCGTTCGTCTCCTCAACCATTTTTTTTGCAACTTTACCTTGGCCATCACTAAGTGATGGTCCGAGACTCCGTTCCCTCACCCTCTCCACACTCTTGTATCCAACACTTGTCTTCTCATTCGCTCATCCACACACACGTAGTCTATCATTGCCTTTCGTTCAACAAGTTCATCATCCATCCTCCTCATTACTCTCCATGTATACCGGTGGATCATTTTATTACAAAAGTAGGTGTTGGCTATAGCCAACCCCTTACCAGCACAGATGTCCACCAAAGCACTACCATTCCCATCTACTTCAGCTGGCACACCCCACTGACCAACCACTCCATCCACACGTACATTCTCAACTTTGCCATTCATGTCTCCAATTAAAAGCACTCTCTCGCTTCTCTCAAACTTGTCCATACATGCTTCTACTCTTGCCCAAAACTCATCTTTCACTCTTGCCACTCGGTCCTCCTCTGTCAGGGCATACACACATACAATCGCCCACGCTTGTATACCTACTTTCATCCTCACCCATACAATCCTTGCACCCACTGTTCCATACTCTCTTATATTCTCCTTCCACTTCTTGCTTATCATCAGACATGCTCCCTCTCTTGCCCTCTCATTCTCAATGACTCCTGCACGTATACCTAAACCATATTCCCATTCTCTCACCCTTTCACCTTACCATTTAGTTTCAGTCAATCCACATATATCCACTTTTGCATCCTCAAGCACCTGAACAATCTCTCTCTCTTTCACTTCATCATTCACTCCTCTCACATTCCATGTTCCCACCCTCAGAATGTCCTTTGTCCGTTCCTTAGTCGTCAACGTATGGTCCGTCCGGGTCCGAGGCGCTTTATTCGCTTGTTTAGTTAGTTCTTTTTACGGGGTGGGGCACTAACCAACCACCAACCCTTTTAGTCGCCTCGTGCGACAAGCAGGGATACTGGGGGAGTATTCATGAAACCCCTTACTTCCTAATAATAATAATAATATCATTATTATTATTATTATTATTATTATTATTCTTAGCTAGAAAATAGAAACTGTCACTAAGAATTTCAATAATTTACCTAATGACAAGGTCATTCGTGTGACCTCAGTATATAAAACTTTGACTTTGGCTGCGACCTTCAGTTGTGGGTCAAGGTCATTCATACGTGGTAGCCATGCAGAGCATATGAACTTCTATAAACGTACCAAATTTGGTGACTGTAGCTCAATTGTATCTTAGTTTTTGAAATTGTGCAGTTGAACTTTGACCTTGTCTGTGACCTTGAGTTTTGGGTGAAGGGCATTCGTACTTCTTATCCAGCAATTCACCATATGACAAGGTCATCCAATTTCTTACTCAGTTCATTTGCAGGGGCCGATTTATTGCCCAACACCATTTGGATGGACCTGGATATTTCAACAGGCAATATATATTTTTTTGTTTTCATTTGTGCACTCAAGGACCGCAATCTATTTTTCTTTGACCCCTGGGCGATCTCAGGAACTACTGGCCCAAATGGGTCTATAGTCATTTCAGACCTGCTCCCCGAACTTGCCTATAAAAAATTTTAATGTACCTCTAACGGTTTCTGAGAATCCGAGAATAGACCTTTTTCTTTTTCGCTGTAACTGGAAAACCAGTACTAAGAACTGGATAATGCTGTGTCATATGAAGCCACCAGCTGGGGGACTCAGATGGACAAGTATGATGGCCATAGCTTTGAAAATGAGCTAATGAGAGCAGTTTACTTCCTTATAATAAATTACTACTACTAATACTAATACTAATACTACTACTACTACAAATAATAATAATAATAATAATAATAATAATGATAATAATAATAATATAAATTATAGTAATAATTATAATCCATCTATCCATCATCCAATCCTACGTTGCGCCATGTGTGTGTGTGTGTGTGTGTGTGTGTGTGTGTGTGTGTGTGTGTGTGTGTGTGTGTGTGTGTGTGTGTGTGTGTGTGTGATTAAAAACAGTCTTTGCATAAGCTTCGTTACTTACATACTGTAATACAGTACCGTCAGGAAGCAAAATGCATAGTATTTCTACCGATGCTAATGAACATTTTTTTATATTCCTTAAAAATAGTAATACTGCAACCTATACAAAATCTTCTTATTGCAACATGCGGATTTCCATACATTACCTTACCAAAAGAGGATAACCAGTTGGAGTTGCCTACCACTGCACGTGAAATGGCTCCAATGGCGGCCGAGCTGCGTGCTAGTACACGTAAGATTCATGGTTGACAGTTTACCTAAGCCTTAACCACTGTATTATAATAATACTTAAATACAAAATTTGCCAGCTTGTCAAGAACATATTTTGGTAATGGCTGTGTTTTTGTGTTGCTAGAAATCCAACAAATGCTTTTTTTTTTTTTCCCAATAGCAACGTTTAATGTGAGGGCCGGCAAAATTTCAGAGTCGGGAATCGAACACGTCAGAGTTTTTTATTATTTGAGGGCTTGCCAGCCCCAGCAAAAATGCTTAGCCATCCCACTTGGGTTAGCGAATCAAAGTTAGGAACGACTGATTTACTACCAACACTTTGCTTAATATAAAATGGGAAAAAGTTCATTTATTCAACAACCTGTTCCGGAGGATTTAATGTATCATTTTATGTAAAACGCCGGAATCTAAGCCTACTGAACAAGTCATAGCTAACTTCTTAGACACCAAGGACGTCTGTAATAGCACCATCATTGCCCTACTTTTTTTTTGCCCCAACAGTAACACAGGAACCTGGAGCTAGGCTACTTAGTTTGGACATGTAAGTGACACTAAGTGGGCAATGAATGTCAGCTGCTACCTTTTGTACCTTAATCTCTTGTGAATCATATACGATTGGAGCACTTTGGACCGCTGGACCAAGGGAAATATATATTATTTAATGCATGGAAGATGGAATTAAAGGCCAAGAGCCCGCAAATTGTAACCTCAAAGAAAAAAAAAATTACAAAGAGCCAAACTCAAGAACCGTTCAATTCGATATGCCTGGACACAGAGTGTGAGACTGGGGATCATAGCCCGTAGGAAATACAGACAGACGGAGACAGTACCAGAGCTGACCTGTTGCATATATGAAGGATTGGGACGGAAAAGGGATGAGAGTTTGTTGTTAGATGGGTGCTTCGCTCCAGACATAGTGGTAAAGGGTTGCAAGCAGACACTTCAGAGGAGCAATAACCATTAAAGTAGCAATAGAAAAGAGATCAAGATGAAACAGTGCAGCGAAGAGACAGAGGTTGAAGGAAGCCAGGAAGAGGAGGAGAGATAGTGAGACGAAAGGCCATTGTCTACACCTTGCTGGGAAGAACTGTATGTGGGGGGCATCCCCACAAGTGAAAGTTGTACTCTACACAGGGTCGAATAAAATCCGTATTAAGTCAACAACTGTGCAGGGGTAAAGAAGGCACTGAATCGGATTACCACGCCTAGCCTCTTTGAAACGGACTTTACAGAATAGGTAGTATAATATTTCCAAGATAAATCCCATGATAATAAAACCCCAAGTATGTTTAAAGATGATGCAGGATTGAGCTGGATATTTTTTTAAATCAGAGGGTACTCTGAGGGAGATTTTGTCAAGTTAATAGATGAATGAACTGAGTATTTGATGCATTAAAACAAGATTACTTTTACCCCAGACAGAGATATGGGTAAAATCAGACATTATGTATGCCATAGCCTCATCTCTCCTTTGCTGAAGTAACTGCTGAGAGGGACGCTACGGGAAGCGAATGGAAAGGCGAAGGGTGGAGTCATCAACGTATACGTGGATAGGGTTAGACGAACAGCTTAGAAGGTCACTGATGAATAAAAGGAAGCGAGTTGGTGATAGGACAGAACCCTGAGGAACACCACTATTGATAGCTCTGCAAGAAGAACAATGGCCGTCGACAACAACGCTAATAGAACGACCAGAAAAGAAGCTAGAGATGAAGACACAGACAGAAAGATGAAAACCATAAGAGGGTACTTTGAAAATTTAAGATTTATGCCAGACTCGACCGAAAGTCTTTGAGATGTCAAATGCAATGGAAAAGCTTTCGCCAAAGTCCCGAAAGGAGGATGACCAGGGGTCATAAAGGTAGGTGAGAAGATCGCCAGTGGACCATCCCTAGCGGAACCCATAATGACGATCAGAAAAAAGATTGTGATAGGAAAGATGTTTAATTGTTTGTTAAGAATAGACTCGAAAAGTTTTGAAACACTGGATGTCAAAGACTGGGCGATAGTTAGAGGGCTGGGAATGGTCACCCTTCTTTGGGACAGCCTGAATGAGAGGAAACTTCCAGCAAGAAGGAAAGATACAAGTTGATACACAAAGGCTTAAGTGTTTACTTAGGCAGGGTGTAATTTAATTAGGGAGGATGTAAGCACAAAAGCTCAATTCTTGAGGACGACAGGAGGGATCCCATCAGGTCCATAATTATGTCTTGTTAGTACTGAAGCCAGTGATGGGAGAAAATACATCAACTGAAGACATTTTAATGTCATCCTTGAGGAAGTCAGAGGGGGAAAGTGATAGAGGAGCAGCACCGGAATCGTCTAAGGTGGAAGTGGAGTAGAAAGTCTGAGCAAAGATTTCGTCTTTATCAGTAGAATATATAGCTACAGTGCCATCAGAGTGGAAAAGACGAAGGAAGGATTATGAGGTAAAGTTGTTACAAAGTTTTTGGCAAGGTGTCGGAAGAAGCGGAAAAATCTGAGTTGGAGAGTTCAGAGCATTTAGTACAAATGAAATTATTTTTCGCAGAACGAAAAACAGACAACGCGACTCCGGGCAGAAACGTAAAACGGATGGGTTGGTTCTGGTACCTTTTGTAGGCTTTTTTCTTGTTGTGGACATTATAACAAGCCTGATTAAACCATTTTTTTTTTTTCGCATTAGCCATAGAATATGAGAGAGGAATATTTGCTTCCATGCCAGAGAGTATAACCTCCTTAATGTGCAAGGTACACTCAGATGGCTGTCGGCCATGGAAACAATGATTATTCCAGGGAAAATCAAAGAGGTACTGCCTGAATGCCAACCAATCAGCAGCTCCAAAGTGTCACAACCATCTCTTTTTGTTGGCTACATTTTAACACCCGACGTAAGAGTTTCTCGGAACTATATCGTTCGTCATTCATTACTAAGTCCCCTGAAATTATCAGTGCATCGACTGAGTGGATGGTGGGTGCTTCCAACTACATTCTTTAATTTTTCGTTTATGAAAATATAAGATGCAAGAATAGGAGCATTCGTCTTCACTGGACGATTTTTCTCTATATTCACATACATTTTCAGATATGGCAATCTGCAGTAACATAGGTTACGTTGTTAATTTCAACGTTATGCAAATAAGTGAACAAAACATGGTGAAGACCAGCAGTATTCTTATTTTCACATGGAAAATAGGCAACAAATAATTTGCTGAGTAACATAGGAAAATATTTGTGCTAGGGGTAGTGCATCACTGTACTTTGAGGGTATGACTGCCAGATGAGCATAAACAACAGTAGATGGTTAGAATGATTTACAAGACGATTGGAAGTGGAAAACTGAACTGTGTCCGGCATTACAAGTAAGGAACGTCGGAAAGGAGAAAAATAACAATTTAAAAAAACTGTTGGGAGCAGTCGTGTTATGTAATGTCATTTAACTCACTGGATAATTTACATGGTGAAGGCTATATCAAGATCTGGCAGCAGAATCTTAGGAATACACCAGTGAGAGAAGGAAAGAAAAACTGCAAACGTAGAAGTGCACTTTGAACCTGACCACATTTTTCTTCATCCGGACGTCACTAAGATTTATGATGACTCTCTCTCTCTCTCTCTCTCTCTCTCTCACACACACACACACACACACACACACACACACACACACACACACACACACACACACACACACACACACACACACACACACAAACTCCTGCCTCACTGAATTTGTATGTAATCTAACTTAAAACACTCATGGTGATGTTTGTACGTGAAGTCTTCGTCCGTATCATTGAAATTATAAACCATTCAGAGTCAGAAGCAAGGGTCATAACGTGGCATCAGTAATACAGCAGCAGTAAAGAATTCAGTCATGGTTTAAAGTAACTCTGTATGTTCCTAAATACTTGCCTACAACTCTGTATGAATGAAAGGGAAGAACACAAAGGACTCCTTCGGTTGTCGCATGGAGCCCTGCCCTGGGCAATATTGTAAAGGAAAGCGGGGAAACCTGGGGGTCCGATTCAGGCCTAACTGTGGAGCAGGAAAAAATCTACTGTGCAATATTTCGTGTTCGTAGGTTAAAAAAAAAAAAAGTATGGAGCGTCCCCCTCCCCTTCGGTGCAGCCCTTGTGGGTTCCACCCTTCCTAAAACGAGGCTCAAGCGAGCGTCCACCAATATGCAAAATACTGTTTCTAGGTAAAAAATTATGGTTGTCCATTACGGAGTCTTCTCACCCCCCCCCCTCCCCTTCTGCAGCAATCCTCGGGGATCTCACCATGTCCAGTACTTTATCCAGGGTGAATCGTCACCACTGTGCAAAGTCTGTGTTCTTAAGTGAAAAAAATAGCCGTGCCAAACGATCTGGGCTGTGATCTTCGGGGGCCGCTTCCACCGTGGGGGACGGCCCTCGGATGTTCCGCCACTGTCCTCTACTGGCCCAGGTGGAGGTCTACCACTGTGCAAAGTTGTAGTCGTTTTTCTAACACCGCGCCCTTATGACCTGGGCCTCATTCTTCAAAAAGGGACAGTACGGTAAATCACCGAGTAAGTCGGTGAGTGACAGTCTGAGACAAGCTTTGTATTGGGCCACCACAACGGGAGTGGCAAAAACTGCTGGAGGCGCAATATGAATATATAAGGCAGTAGTGGGGGTATCACGAGGAGAGGGTGAGGCCATGATACCACAACTCAATGCAGTATGAGACATTTGTAAGACCGGGGTAAAACTGCGGTGAAGGCAGGGTGAGGCGGTGGCGAGTGTAGAGAGAGTTAGTGGTGCGGGTAGGGTGAGACAAAGATGGGAATAGGTGAAGCAACGGTGAAGGTAGGGTGAGGCAATGATGAGGGTTGGCTGAACATAATGTTGAGGGCATTATGAAATGAAGACAAAACAGTGGTGAAGGCAGGGTGACTCAGTGGTGATGGTAGGATAAGGCAGTGATGAGGACAGGGTGAGGCAGTGGAGAGGGTAGGGTAATGCAATAGAAAGACGGCAAGAAACTGATGAAAGTAGAGCTTGTCATTGGTGAGGGAAGAGGGAGGCAGTGGTAAAGGTAGGGTGAGAGTACTAGTGAATACAGAGGTCAGAAAAGGCAACTTTGCCATACACTGCAGAAAAGTGAGTACTGGAGGTGAATGAGTGGTGTTGGAGGGTGAATGGAAAATGAGGTCACTGACATATTGCTATTTGCTCTTTGTGGATTTCATTCATTCCTGCACTTCCTAATCCTAACATCAACCATCAGTACGATTTTCATAATGTCAAACACTTTATATTCATCTCATGACAGACCCCTTACCCTGAAAGAATTAGAAGCAATCACTTTTCGTCTCTTCTTTTTTTTCCTAAGGAGGAACTTGACGCACGACCTTGAAAGATTAGTGGCTACGATAAAACTAGTGGTCATGATGAAAGAAACGATATTATAGCATCTTTCACTGTGGATAAAGTAAGCACTTAAGCAGGTATCATTTAATTATTTGATTCACTGAAGCTTTGCGTACTAAGGATATTCCACTTCAGTTAACAATTCACGAAGTAAATATACTCTTAACCTTTCCCGTTTTTCATTTCTTACAAACACGACACGTTAAAGAACTGCTGCTAATCATCCTTTTACTCTGTCAGATCAACTTCTGTAAAATAACCAAATAAATTTTTGAACTGTTCCATCTACTTGTTCCTCTCTTCCATTCAAATAAAATTCATTTTTTTACTATAATTTATATTAAGTGCAGTCTTAATATTTTTTTAGCCATATCATACCCACTTTCTTTTCTTTGCTGAAGGTAATTTCGTTCTCAGATTAAAATGAGACTTTTCCTCACTGTTCCCACCTGGCAAATCTTGAGACTGAGGGAGCCGAGGGCCAGCTGGAGGTGCGGCGCGGGGAAAATGTGAAATGAAATTACCTGAGGAAATTAAATTTTGCTGAGGAGGAAGCGGGAAAAATATGCGAAGGAAAATATATTCCGGTACATGCGAAATAACTGTACGTCAGTTATTTTCAGAATCTGTAGATAACCAAGGAAGAGTCAAGTATAAATGCCTAAAATAAGGAATCAATCAATCAATCATTTCCTGTGGCACCCTCGGGGATGCATAGGGCCTCGATGAACTCACACCACCACATCCTATCTTGTGCTAACTCCTCAAGATCTCCCCAACACTCATCTCCAGCTTCCCGTCTCATTGTCCTCACCCACGTCTCTTTTGGCCTTCCTCTACCTCTCCTACCAAGTGCCACCCACCCTGGTGTACCTCGTACTATTCCCTGTCTCCTATACACATGTCCTAGCCACTTCCATCGTGAGAATCTAACATATTCATCGATCGGCTGCACTCCCGTTATTTCTCTAATTCTACTATTTGGTATCCTTTCCCACCATTTAACTCCTAATATTCTTCTAAGTGCCTTATTTTCAAACACCAAGAATTTATTTTCCATAGTCACTGTGCTGTACCAAGACTCGTGTCCATAAATTAAGATACTCCTAACCATTACCTTATAAAGTTTGATTTTTGTATGCACAGAGAAATTGTTATTATTCCAAATATTTTTAAGCATTCCCATTGCCTGATTAGCCTTCTTTAACCTTTCCTCGAATTCAAAGTTCAAAGAACCATCCTTGGCTAAATAAGTACCTAAATATTTAAACCTATCAACTTGCTTTACAACCGTACCTCCAATTACACATTCCTGCGCATTTTCCATATTCATATTGATTATTTCAGTTTTTCCACAATTAATAACCAAACCCACCTTGCGACCTTCACTCACCAAACAGTCCAACACTCTCTGCATCTCTTCTGGGCCATCACAAATCAAAACTATATCATCTGCATAATCTAAATCCAAAAGTTTCCTGTTCTCTCCCCAAAGTATACCTGCACCGGTTTCTGTTCCAACGCGTTTCATAATGTAATCAATGACCAATATAAATAGTAAAGGCGATAGAACACCACCTTGAATTACTCCGGACTTGACTTCAAACGAATCACTCAGACAACCATCAACCATCACTTTACAAAATGTGTCCTCATGCATGTTCATAATGACCCTCACAAACTCCTCTGGTATTCCATAATGTCTCATGATCTTCCCCATAGTCTCTCTCGAAACACTATCAAAAGCCTTTTCAAAATCAACAAAACAAAGACTTAACGGTACTCTCATTTCATTAACTTGCTGCATCAAATGCCTAACTATAAAGATCTGATCATTGCAACCACGTCCCTTTCTAAAACCAGCCTGTTCATCCCTCAGAATACCCTCAACCACCGGCTCCAACCTATTTAACAACACTCTACTGAAAACTTTCAAAGCTATCGGTGACAAAGAGATTCCCCTCCAATTACCACATTCACTCAGGTCTCCCTTCTTCGGAACTTTAACAATTACACCATTCTTCCAAACTGACGGTAGTAACCCCGTCACCCATATCTTATTGAATAGCTTGGTCAAGATCATTATTAATCTATCCCCCTCCACTTTAAACATTTCCGGAAATAAACCATCCTCCCCTTAACCATACAATGTGGGGAAGCATTCTAAACATTAAAAATTATCAGAAAGCAGTTATTTAGTGCAAAGAAAACTAAATTACCTCCAGTCACATAATATAACAGGGGAAGACCGTCAGTAACTTATGCTCATGCACAGTGGTCAAGTGTGGGTGTCACTCTCCCAGAGACTTATATAAAACGGTTTTGGTGAAGTCACAATTAGTGCCTCAACATTCTAATGGACAGCGCAGTAACATCGATAGGGTTGTGGAAAGAAATAGTGAGGTTGGCTGCAAACGAAAAAGAATAAAGAAAGAAAGATGGAGGAGTTCATAAGTTTGTACACAACTACACGAGGGTCATTTAGACCTACAATCTGTTTTCACAAAGACGCAGTCTTATCCTACAACACAAGCTGCGACAGTCAATGTTACATCAGCCTTTACATATACGGGTGGGTGCGTTACATCAACCCCCACACACGAGTATATGGGTAGTTTTGTAACCACAAGGAAGAAATCTATGATAGCAATAAGCCATGTGGTATTAGGCTGGAAATCTACTTCTTTCTTCCACAACCTGGATATTTTAACTAATGCACCACTGGCTTGCTCGTGTTCTCTGTGCATTAAAATGGGGAGGGAGTGGACGCTTCGAGCATTTCTCCCGTATCAATACGACAGTAATCTAGTACTGTAAATAAGGAGAGTATGTACCGGTATATATATATATATATATATATATATATATATATATATATATATATATATATATATATATATATATATATCAGCAGCAATGCTGGGAACGCTACTAATAAAAAGTAGCGGCGCTCCCATTCCCGTTACTAGCTCGAAAAAATAGTGGCGTTACTGGTTTCGCTACTTGATACGAAATGTAGCGGCGCTTCCTCTACTTTGGATAAGAAAATGATATACGAAGGAAAGATTAACAAAAAATCTGTTACAGCAATACATCATATACTGTTTTGATAATATTAGTCAGTCTGAGTGGTTATGTTGTGTACCAATAATGTCAGTATATACTTATATTGAAATTTAAAAAAAAAAATCATATACATGTCGGTGTGACTTTAATGAAGCTTAGAGCCGAAGGCACAGGAAAAAGCTATTTACTGTATAACATGGTAAATGTTCCTTTACGTTGTTACATAGTATACCTTCTGAAAGTAACATACGTAAATAAAAGGCAAAAACATGTGGCCTACCATTGATACATATTATACAGATTTATTATATATTCAATGTTACCTATTTAAGACATGTACGAAAACGAAAGTAAAAATTAACTAGGGCTATCTTTTAATGGCTGTTTATACAATAGCAATGTTTTTTCCATTACTTTAAACTGAAAGTTACATACTGTTACGAAATAATAACGTAGTGAGTAAGAATTAGTCTGAAAGAGAGAGTGAGGGAGAGAGCGGGAGTTAGAGACGGGGATAGTTAGTGTGTGTGTGTGTGTGTTAGCATTGCCTATATCTAGCTGACATCCATATTTATCTTTACTTAATTTAAATGATCGATAATTAACTAGCAAACTTCTGTCTAATTATTATACATTACTAATAAATAATAGTTAATAAACTACCGATGTAATGTAGATCAAACATCTTTAATTGACAGAATTGATTAAAGTATTATTTTTTGTCATTAGTAAATACAAGCAAACCGTCGGCATATCTGTATGTACTCACCGGCTCTGGACCTGTATTCGTCGCGTGAGTAGCGAGGAGAGCGATAACGCGTGAGTACGTCCAAAAAGTAGCGGCGCTCTCATCCGCTACTGGCTAAAAAAGTAATGGCGTTACCACCATCGCGATTTAAATAGTAGCGGCGCTATTCCCAGCTTTGATCAGCAGCACAGCCATTACAGGTCCATTGATGAACAAAGGCCTCCCCCAACCTTCCCCGCGAATTCCATGACTGAACCGATCTCTGCCAAGTTTTCCCTGCAAATTTCACTATCTAATCTCTTCAACTCCTGTCTGGCCTTTTTCTGCTACGCTTACAATCTCATGGTCTCCAGTCAGTCAGCCTCTTGCTCCATCAGTTATCCATTATTCTTGGTATATGGCCTGCCCACCTCCATTTCTGTTCTTTTGTAACTTCTGAAATGTCTTTGACTTTGGTCTGTTCTCTCACCCAAGTAGATCGTTCCATGTCTCTTAAAGATATATATATATATATATATATATATATATATATATATATATATATATATATATATATATATATATATATATATATATATATATATATAAAATCACTTCCTGTAGCACCCCACGGGATGCATAGGGCCTCGATGAACTTTCTCCACCAATATTATTTTGTCTCTTGCCATCTCCTTCAGGTTCCACCAACACTCCTCTTCCGCTTCTCCTTCCATTGTCCTCATCCAGGTTTCCCTTGGCCTACCTCTTCCTCTTCTTCCTCTAGCAGTCCACTCTGGCACATCATGTTTTATACTGTTTTCTTTTCTATATATGTGCCCCAGCCATTTCCAGCGAGACAGTCTCACATTTTCATCAACTGGTTCCACTCTCGTAATATCCCTTACTCTTTCATTTGTAACTCTGTCTTGCCACTTTACCCCAAGAATCCTTCTCAGTATTTTATTCTCAAACCTTAATACTTTCTGATCTGTTGCAATTTTACTGTACCATGATTCATGCCCATAAATTAAAATTGGTCTAACCATGAACTTGTAAATTTTTACTTTAGTATGTACTGAAAGCATATTATTATTCCAAACAGATTTCAACTTTCCAACAGCTCGCCAAGCCTGTCTAATCCTCTCCTTAATTACATCGTTTAATGATCCATTAGATGATACAATCGTTCCCAGATATTTAAAATTTCCTACATTCTCCACCACATTATTTCCAATTACACAATCTATTTGGTTCTACACGTTCATATTAATAATTTCAGTCTTTCCACAAATTATTACCAATCCCACTTTCTCTCCTTCCTCCACCAGACAATCAAGCACCCTCTGCATCTTGTAAATACTTCCGCAAATCAGTACAATATCATCAGCATATTCCAAATCCATCAGTCTCCTATTTTCTTTCCAGTTAATTCCTGCAACTGTTCTCCCTACAACCTTTCTCATAACATAATCAATAACCAAAACAACCAGCAAATGCGAAAGAACTCCTCCTTGAATCACTCCTGACTTAACTTGAAATGGATCACTCAAAGAACCACCCACCATTACCTTACAGACAGTACCTTCATGCAGGCTTCTTATAATATTTACAAACTTTTCTACTATACCATAGAATCTCATATTTTTCAACATAGCTCCACGTGAAACACTATCAAACGCCTTTTCAAAATCCACAAAACACATACTAAGTGGCATTTTCATCTCATTAGCTTGTTGCATTAGATGCCTTACAATAAAAATTTGATCATTACAACCTCGATCCTTTTCTAAATCCCGCTTGTTCTTCTCTTAAGATTTTATCAATTATTGGCTCTATTCTGTTCAACAAGATCTTGGAAAAGACTTTTGCAACTACAGGTGTCAAAGTTATCCCCCTCCAATTTCCACACAAACTTAAATCTTCCTTTCTTGGTATTTTTATAATCACTCCATTTTTCCACTCTTCTGGAATTCCACCATTATCCCAAGCCACCTCAAAAAGTTTCAAAAGCGCATTCATCAACTCATCATTTTCCACCTTAAGCATTTCAGGAAATATTCCATCCTCTCATGGGGCCTTAAAATTCTTTAAATCCTTTATAGATTTTGCTACCTCTTCCAAGTTTTTATCCCCTGTTTCTATCTGCAAATCTTTCTCGGCAGGCAAAATGTCCTCTTCAGTTGGGATTGGTCTGTTTAGAATAGATTCAAAATGCTTCTTCCACCTTCCTTTTATATCCAAATCTTTAGTCATCAAGTTACCATTTCTATCTCATACAGGTATTTCCTTCCATCTCTTTTCAGTCCCAGTTAACTCCTTTATGGCCTGATACGCTGCTCTTGTGATCCGACCGTCATTTTTTACTTAATTTCTGTCTCTTTTACCTTTTCATCATACAGCCTCCTCTTATCACGTCTTTGAGTCTTTTTACTTCAGAATGTATACTCCAGTACTTTGCTCTAAGTACTTCATCTCCCTGGCCATCAGCATGTTGCTCTTCACTTCTTACCTATATATATATATATATATATATCATCCATCCATCCATCATCCAATCTTACATTGCCCCATGAGGAGCGTAGAAGCCTGGGGCTAGGCAGTTGGTCCTGACATTTAAGATGAAAGTGCCCAGCCTCACTCATCCCTGAGTGGCATTACATGAGCAATAAACCCCAATCACCCCATGGATATAAACCTTCACTGGTTCAATCCGACTGGAGCACAATAATTATCCACTAAACCACCAGGCGCCAAAATTTGGTTATATGGTTACCACCCAGCGTAGTAAATGGTTTCCTGGTGTACAGGAAACCATTTGGCCTGTCACTCAGTGTAGAGTCACCCACGGGCAGAAGGGAGAGGCAAGAATGAAGGAATGGAAGACAGAAGAGGGAGTGTAAAGTCACCTGTAGGCAGAAGGAAGAGAAAAGAATGAAGGAAAAAAAGACAGAAGATGGAAGGAAACAAGGATGAGGGAGAGGACAGGGCAGACACCCGAGAGCAGCACTACATTGAGTGAGATAGATAGATAGATAGATATGGAGCCTCTGTGGTACAGTGGTAGAGTGTGTCTTGGCGGGTGGCCCCCCCATTTTTTTTTTTTTTTCATTTTCTCCATATTAGAACCAAGCATTTTGATCTAAGGTTATAGTTATTGCATAAATGTTTCAAGTGAAATAAACAAAATTTAGAGGTGCATAATGCATGAAAAAATCATCCATTGTCAATAAATTAACGGCATATTGCAGCAGAAAAAAAAATCATATTTGTTCATTATTAAATGCCAAATTCCCAGAAAAATAATTCCAATTTAAAAATTATATGTGACAACTACTAAATGCTCTCAACTCTCCAACTCGAATTCTTCCCGCTCCTTCTGGCACCTTGCCAAAAACCTTTCTACCAACTTTAACTCATCATCCTTCCCTCCTCTTTTCTACTCTAATGGTTCTGTAGCTATTTTTTCTACTGATAAAGCAGATCTTTTCGCACAGACTTTCTCCTCCAATTCCACCTTAAACTATTCCGGTGCTGTTCCCCCATCACTTCCCCCTTCTGACTTCCTCATGGCTGACATTAAAATTTCTTCAGCTGATGTATTTTCTGCTACCACTGGCCTCAATACTAACAAGGCATACTGGCCTGATGGAGTCCCTCCTGTCGTTCTCAAGAACTGTGCTTCTGTGCTTACACCCTGCGTAGGCAAACTCTTTCGCCTTTGTCTGTCAAATTGTGCCTTTCCTTCGTGCTGAAAGTTTGCTCCCTCATTCAGCCAGTCCCAAAGAAGGGTGACCACTCCCAACCCTCCAACTATCGTCCAAGTGCTTTAACGTCCTGTATTTCAAAAGTTTTCGAGTCAATTCTCAATAGAAAAATTTTAAGGCATCTTTCCTATCACAACCTTCTTTCTGATCGTCAATACGGGTTCCATCAGGGACGCTCCACTGGCGATCTTCTCACCTACCTTTCAGACTCTTGGTCATCCTCCTTTCAGGACTTTGGCGAAAGCTTTGCCATTGTACTTGACATCTCAAAGGCTTTTGATCGAGTCTGGCATAAATCTTTAATTTCCAAACTGCCCTCTTACGGTTTCTATCCTTCTATCTGTGCCTTCATCGCTAGCTTCCTTTCTGGTCGTCCTATAGCCGCTGTTGTAGACAGTCATCGTTCTTCTCCTAGATCTATCAACAGTGGTGTTCCTCAGGGATCTGTACTATCACCAACTCTCTTCCTTTTATTCATCAATGACCTTCTAAGCTGTACATCTAACCCTATCCACTTATACGCTGATGACTCCATCCTTCACCTTTCCATTCGGTTCCTGCAATGCCCATCTCAGCAGTTACTTCAACAAACAAGAGATGAGGCTATGACACACCTAATGTCTGACTTGGCTCGTATCTCTGACTGGGATAAAAATAATCTGGTTGTTTTTAATGCATCTAAGACTCAGTTCTTACACCAATCAACCCGACAAAATCTTCCACAGGTATACCCACTAATGTTTAATAATATTCAGCTTAATCCTGCATCATCCTTGAGCATCCTTGGGGTTTCATTTACTCGGGACTTCTCTTGGAAAGATCATATTACATCTCTTGTAAAATCTGCTTCTAAGAGATTCGGTGTGCTAAGCCGACTCCGTTCTTTCTTTACCCCTGCACAATTGTTGACTCTATACAGGGGTTTTATCCGCCCCTGTGTGGAGTACAACTCTCATGTGTGGAGAGGCTCCCCACATACAGCTTTTCTCAATAGGGTGGAGTCAAAGGCTTTTCGTCTCATTAACTCTCCTCCTCTTACTGGCTCCCTTCAACCTCTGTCTCTTTGCCACACTGTTGCATCTTTATCTCTTTTCTATCACTACTTCAATGGTCACTGCTCCTCTGAACTGTCTGCATGCATTCCTCCACCTCTACAAACGGCGCGTAGCACCCGTCTAGCAGCAAACTCTCATCCCTTTTCTGTCCAGCTCTCTAATGCAAGAGTTAACTGTTACTCCCAGTCCTTCATTTATGCAACAGGTCAGCTCTGGAACTGTCTCCCTTTGTCTGTATTTCCTGCTGCCTAAGATCTCCACTCTTTCAAACGCAGTGTGTCCAGGCATCTCGTAACGACTGGATCTTGAATTTGGCTCTCTATTGTACGAGTATTTTGTTTTTCTCTTGGAGGAAACTGTTATTGCGGGCTCGTGGCCTTTGGTTCCTTCTTCCTCGCATAAAAAAAAATGACTAATATGTTCAAAATTTTCAAAATTTAGTCAATCTGCATTCCAGCTGAAAGTCCAGGAACAATGGTTCTTTTTTTTTTTTTTATTCAGGATGCAGTTTTCTATTTTCCTATACGACCCGGAAAAGAAAATGCTTTTGGTCTTCATCTTTTGTCAGAATAGCATTGATGTCCTGGATTAATTGTCCTCCTCTTTCTGCTGTATCATTTGCAACTTTCAGGGACTGAACTACACTCTCTGCATTCTTGAACTCTGTTTTCTTTCCACGTTTCGTGTGGGATCTCTAGGAATGACTGTGGCAAACCAAGAATGGTGAAGAATGCTTTTGTATTCGTTGTCAAGCTTCTCATCATATCTACCATTGGCATCAAGTCGGTTGGGTGGATCCTCAGATCCTTCTTTTTCTTGCATGTTTTTCACACTCTGCATCTTCTGCTGTGAATCAACATTGTGATCATAGAAGGCAAGGCCAACAGTAGTTTCACTTAACTCACTGCATCCCGGCAAATATTTCACCAATGACCGGCCCCCCCTCCCCCAATCCCGGTAGATTTTCGATTTTTTTTTTTTTTTTGGCTATAACCTCTGCTTTTTATGAATAACATCGAAAATTCAGAGAGAAAGAGCTCAGTAGAATTTATAAATACGATACAGGTAACAGTACCTTCACCTTGGTAACATACTGTGTTCTCTCAGGCCAGGCTCCAGAGAAAACGTTTTCTATTGAAGGGGTAACTATTCCAAACCATTCATAGTTGGTTAGATATTAACTTATTTGTAAGAATGTTTATGTAGTACAAGAGTATATTGGTTTTCAGACAATAATATAGGCGATATAAGTGTTGTTCACTCACCAAACACATCAACATATGGAACTTTCTTTTATGACATTACCACCTCATCACTTTTGCTTTTTTCTTCCTCTGGCTTGTTTCTTCCTTTGTCTTCCACCTCAGGAGTCACTTTCGCCTTGAATTTCGTCATTGGAGAGACCATGGTGTGACATGCCTTTATTGGCCAGGTCACTGCTAACAGGTGAGTTGCTGAGAAAATGGCGTGCTGGGGGGGAGGGAGGGTCAGGTGGGGCCAGGCATTATCCCCGCCTGGCGATGGGTAGAGGAAGGTCTCTCACATATGCCTACTAAAAATCACCCGTGAAACTTGACAAATGTGCAAATGACGGACCTCACAATTATAAAACTTATGGATATGTTGTTGGGTGTCACTGTGACATACATTGTCGGGACACCTCGGGTTAAGTACCTGAGGTGTCGTCTGAATGCAGTCAGTGTTGCCTGCTTAACCCCTCAACTGCGGGCTTGTTTTGCTTTGACTTGCGGCTCCTGCGGGCATATTTGAGCTCTGACAGACTCTCTAAAAATATTTGCCAAAAATCAGTTATTAGCCCTAGAATATTAAAATCACATATGCTTATGGCACATACCTTCAGCTTTCTCCTGGGGTGTTTGTTGAGCCTTCGTCGAGTACAGTAGGACTTGTGGAGACCTCTGAATTTGGGTAACGAAGTCTCCACTTTACACTTCCCGACAACCCGTAATGTGATTACCACAGCCTGATATTTTCACTAGAAACACTATTCTATGATTCTCAAATAGTTTGCAATCCATACTCCAAAAAAAAAACACACTGAGAAAGCAATGAAAATTTCGAGCGCGTATATGACCTTCCCACTTGCGATCGTTTGCCGCTGGTGTTCTGTCATTTATTATTCATAAAAACACTCATAATTTATATTTCTATTACTATATAACACTTATATATATCTACAGTCTTTATCCATAAGTTTCCTTCAGTAATAGTAGTTTATTGTCACTGTAGGCATTCAATTTCTCTTTCAGTAAAATACGTAGCATTCACTTTCTCGTCCTGTATACTAGCGCTGAGAGTGAATGTCACTTTTACCTTCACTCTCATAACTCATAGTATTCATACATGCTAGAGTGAAACTTTCACTTTCATTACTCCTAGTATATAGCCTATACTCGTATTCTTATAATACTACTCATTTACATTTCTATTTACGTTCTCTATTTTATTTACGTTATTTACATTTCTGTTTTATTTATACTGTGTTAGGCACTGTCACTTGCAGTAACTTATAAAACTATTTTCCACTGTTCACTTATATTTACATTCATTGCTTTCACTTGCTGTTTATACATTATTTACACAGTATTTACATTTCCACTTGCACTGTTTTACTCACCAGAAAGATCGTAGTCACTCTCTATCTTATGTCAGCCCTTTACCTCTTTCCACATGAGGTTTAGTAGGGGGTAGAGGTCACAGGGCCCTTTGCATGTGGCTAAAAAGCGGCGGAATTTAGCAGGCGCGAATCCGACGTACTTTCACCTTGAAAGACAACAGTAAACTGATACTGGTGCCCTGCCTGCCTACTGCCTAGGGAGAGTGCAATACTGCCTCGTGAGAGCTGCTAATATGTAGCTATGAAATGAGTGACAGGAAATCTAGAAAATACATAATAAATTAGGTAGTTCCAGGAGAATGTAAATATCACTTAGGCTTCTCCCTTCCCTCCTTATACTGTATATATTTTTATTACGAGAATAGATTATACGGCATATTTCAAGGGGAAATAAACAGCAAAAATTAGCGAATGAATGCACGTGAGGTGTTGTCAGGTGATAATTAGCCAATTCCAGGTGTATGGCACTATCACTTACCTTATTTCTTTTTTGTATGTATTATTTGGTATAAGAATAGGGCATAGGGCTTATTTCAATGAATGAAATCAGTGGAAAATTCCAGGGATGATTTACTTAGCATAGAATACAGTGTGGTGGCCTGCAATAATTAGGTAGTTCCAGGTGAATGTAAATATCACTTAGGCTTCTCCCTTCCTTTCTTATATATATTTTTATTAAGAGAATAGATTATACGGCATATTTCAAGGGGAAATAAACAGCGAAAATTAGCGAACGAGTGCACGTGAGGTGTTGTCAGGTGATGATTAGCCAATTTCAGGTGTATGGCACTCTCACTTACTTATTTCTTTTTTGTATGTATTATTTGGTACAAGAATAGGGCATAGGGCTTATTTTAATGGATGAAATCAGTGGAAAATTCCAAGGAAGATTTACTTAGCATAACACGGCTGGGCAGGTGAGAGGAGAGGGTAATGGAGGGGAGGTTGGCAGGGGAGTCAAGAACGAGGAGAAATGGCTAAATTGTCAACAATGGATGGGAGTACAGATGAGATTAGGAGTGCTGACTAGTGTTGGACATTGGCAGTACTGATAGATGATACAAGCCACCACTTGAAAGCCCGGGCGAATTCAAAATAACACAGAATCACAAAAGTGATGCCCCCCGGTATGATCCCTTGCTCCCAAGCATCACGAAAGTGATGCTCCGCAGTTAAGGGGTTAATGACTGGGTTGTTGTAACTGCCAGCTGCGTCAGGAAGTTCAGATCATTTACAGGAACTTCAGCAGCCATACGGGCTTCAAACCATGCTGGGATATAAAAGTCTGATGTAGGTAAGATGCCTGGAACAATCCACATCCTTCAGATGGCTTCAGTTTGAACTGCACCTTGAACATGCACATCTTGTAGCAATAAGAAACTTGTGCTATCCAATGAGTTCTATGTATGGTACCAGAAGCCTGGATGCGAATCCCTCTGGCTGGAATTCCATCAGGGAATATAAAGGCAAGTTCCAGGAACTCCCTGTAGTCGTTTCTTTGCTGGCAGGTTTCCCGTTTCTGCACTGCAAACTGCAATGTGTGGTCTTTGAACGAGACAATTTCTGTCACCCAAGCAGCTGTATTAAGGGAACCTAGATCAGTCGATGACCATTTCTTTTAATAGTGTTTGAAGATGGCAATGTCTGATCCAGATGAGGCTGATGTTATTTTCAGCTCAGCGAAAACCCATTCCAAAACAATTTCCATAACATGATGATGGCATGCAAAATGAAGGAGACTGCCCAAGAGCCCTTTCAATTAGAATGTATGGACCATTGAGGGGCACTGTACTACTTGATGTTGTGTCAAAACACAGGCCCTTAACTTTTTTGGAAATATTCTGATCATCCAGACAAGCCATCTCAACACCAGCCTGGGCTCAACCAGCCCCAGAGGTAAGTTTTGATACATCCAACAGGCGATTAACATCAGTTCCTGTGACAATCACAGGCAGTCTGTCAACTTTTTTGCATCCTGTAAGATCTGGAAGCAATTTTCCATATCAGTGTACAGTCAGCAGTCCACGTGGATTAACCTCCCCCCCCATCCCAACGTTTTCTGGGCAGTGGTACGCCCCAGTCCCGACATTTTTGGACCTTTTTTTTTTTTTTTTGGCTCAAACATCCGCTTTTGGTGAGAAACATCGAAAATTCATAGAGAGATTGCTCACCTGAGGTTTAAAATACTCGATCCAGGTAGGAGTACCTCCTTACCTTACAGGGTTTTCTATCAGGCTGGCTGCAAAGAAAACGAGTTCTATGGGAGGATAACTATTTCACACCACTCATAAACGGTATTTATTTATTTATTTGGTACGAATTTATATGTAGTACGAGAGTATATTGGTTTTCAAACTGTAATATAGGCATTATAAGCATTGTTTCACTCACTAACTCATCACCATTCCTGACCTTTTTTTGCCACATTACCTGATCATCATTTCTGACTGTTTCTTCCTCTAATATTTGTCCTCCACATTGTCATCGATTGGGGAATCACTCTGGCCCTGAATTTCGTACTGTGGCATGACATGGCATTACTGGCCAGGGCACTGATAACAGGTGAATTGCTGAGAAAAGGTCATGCAGGGGGGGGAGGAGGTCATGCTGGGTAAGGCATTGTCCCTGCCTGGCATCTTGTAGAGGAAGGTGTCCCGTGTATACGTGCCAAAAATCACTCGCGAAAATTGAAAATTGTGCAAATTAGGGACCTTGCAATGTTGCAGTGTTAATTTATGTCTCCAGGATATGAGTGCACATCATGTGAGGACGTGAATTCAAGTCTCCGGGACGGGGCGGGTTAAAAGGTGTCTTATTATTATCTGCTGTTTCTTCTCATTGAAGCGAGCTACAGCTTTTTGTCATGTTGACACTGTGACCAAGTGCGTGAGCTGTAGCAGCTAACAAATGTATGGCCTGGCGATCAGTAGCTTTTGATCTATTTAATGCTGCTGTTACATCTTCTGAGAGCAAAGACTTTCTTTTGGTGCTGTGCCCAGATCATTTCCTCTTTCTTGATTGATCTAAATCCATTTCTGACTCTGTACTTTGTTCAACTGAATCTTCATTTGAGCTACTATCAGAACAAGAAATCATTGCACAACTTCATGTTGCAACCATTGCTTCTTGCCCCTGTTTTGCTTTTTGCCTAAATTTTTCTGATTCTTTCCTCTTGGCCTTCTGTTCTTGTTTCTATGTCCATGCTTTGTCTTCATCAGCCATGTACCGTTTACGACCTTGTCTTTGGTAAGCCAGAAACTCTTGGTTCTCTGTCTGTTGTGTTAGCCTCTTAGCATCTCAATAAGCGATGTCAAATATTTTATCAAGCTTTGAACTAGATTGTTCTTCGTTGGACATTTGTTTGTCAGTACGACGATTTATGGCCTTTTTCAGGCACTGCCATTCTGCATGAACCTTCAGAAGGGGCTTCTTTGTATCATAGCTGAGGGTGCTTGGTTTTCCAGCCTTCTACCAAAATACAATCACTTCTGATACAGTTTTGCATGCAGTTTCTTTGAGAGTCTTTTCCTGGTGTTTATGGTAATAGAAAAACACTGACAGTGTTTCCTGAAATGTTGGAAGCTTTCGCTTTTGTATGATTGTGTCATTTACGGAACCAACCAACAAGATGTGAGATTCTGATCTTGTCTTTGGTTTGCCATCTGTTTCAATATGGCTGCATGCAATGCCTGTAGAACCCAAAATAGTTAAAATTTAAAAAAAAAGAAACACTCATCACATAGCTCCATTTACCAACTTTTGCAATTGGAAATAATTTTTATTTTTGTGCTGTACAGTTTATACCACAATTTCAATATCTGTGGATTGTGTACTGTATTGTGCTTTGCAAATTTTACTGTTTACATCTATTATTATTAATAATAATATTAATATTAAAATGTGTGACTTACAAAGCAGTGCCCCCAAAATGGAAACAGAAGAATACTGTAGTGCCCCCAACAATGAGGCAAGTGAGATACAGCCCAGTATGCCCGGGAACGTGCCGACCCCCCCACACGGACCCCACGGGGTAGCCACCACCAGTCGGAGCAACCCCCAGCAACAACGGCATATGTCAACCCGGGCCGTGCGCCCCTATATTACGCAGCCACCACGTCGTCGCCGTCGTAGGAGAAGGACACTACCTTCATGGAATGGGATTGTTGAACCAGCTAGGGGTGGAATTGTTCTAGACACTCCAGACAGCTCCCCTCAGGAGACGGCCTACTGTCGCTCCTGCCCTTGTGAGATGACCTATTGTCACTCTGAAGGTGCCCTGGTAGAGACGGCCTATTGTCCCTCCCTCCCTCGTGATACGGCCTATTGTCGCTCCGAAAGTGCCATGGTAGAGACGGCCTACTGCCGCTCCCGCCCTCGTGAGATGGCCTATTGTCACTCCGAAGGTGCCCTGGTAGAGAAGGCATATTGTCGCTCCCCCCTCCTTCAGAAGGAGACGGCCTACTGCCACTCCCGCCCTCGTGAGACAGCCTATTGTCGCTCCGAAGGTGCCCTGGTAGAGACAGCATATTGTCGCTCCACCCTCCTGCAGGAGACGGCCTGTTGTCACTCCGAAGGTGCCCTGGTAGAGACGGCCTATTGTCGCTCCGAAGGTGCCCTGGTAGAGACGGCCTATTGTCACTCCGAAGGTGCCCTGGTAGAGACGGCCTATTGTCGCTCCAAAGGTGCCCTGGTAGAGACGGCCTATTGTCGCTCCCCCCTCCTGCAGAAGGAGATGGCCCACTGCTGCTCCCGCCTTCGTGAGACGGCCCACTGCCGCTCCCGCCTTCGTGAGACGGCCCACTGCCGCTCCCGCCTTCATGAGACGGCCCACTGTCGCTCTGAAGGAGCACAGAGGTGCACTGACTCCCCCACTCAGGCCATGGCCAATTGCCGGGCCTTGAAACCTGAGAACCCTGCCCCTGGACAGTCATGGCCAATTGCCGGGCCCCTCGGACGGAAGGAGGCAAGGAGCGAGACGTCACCCCAGCAGGAGACGAGGGCCCAGGCCTCCCGTACCAGAGCAGCCCAGTCAGGCCTCACAGCCTCCCCTGGCCTCCGCTCCCTACGCCTGGCTCTAGAACAGATGCACCTGATGGGCCCCAGTGTAAGCCGGTGCCGCAGTCCTCCTTTGTCGGCGCCCCTAGACGCTGGAGACTGCAGTCCACAGTCTCTCCCGATCCTCCCAAGGACACCCGGGCATGATCTCCATACGCCCCCATGATGACGTAAGGCTCCCACCTCTGGCCGAGACTTACACCAGAGGTTTCTGGAGCTATTCGGCCCCAGTCCCGAGGGCCACACCCCTGAGCCCAGCCTGGAGGCCACGGGTAGCCCAGGATGCGAGAGGACGCCCCTACGAGTCGTCCTGTGCCCTCTCGGCACGCCTCCCCTTGGCGGTGCCCCTAGCCCAGCAGGATTGCCGACGGCGTGTTCCCGCCCCTGCCCCCCCACGATGAATACGTGTGATGATGCCCAGAAACAGTGCAAGTGATTTAGGTTAAGTGTGACTTTGCCGAACCTAGTGTAGTATCGTGCTGTGACTTAATATAGTGAATATCGGGGCAAGTAAGACCACAGTGAGAGAATAAAGGACAAGTGTGTGAACCAAGATCTGATGAACTAGATTTATGAGTGACGTCCCCTATATACAGTTAGTAAGACCGTGCCTCCTGGAAATTCCTTTGTAAACTCTAAAGAAATAATGCGAGAAAGTGTTAATGATACTCCCCCACTCACACTACCTGTAAATCCTGTATGACACTCCCTCGTCCCAGTACCTAGTGTAAATGTAAACCAGGAATAGAATCAATTACCAAAGTCCCTTTGCTATTGGAAAACGTGTAACTCCCATTGTTAATACTTACCTCTCTCCAGTATTACCATAACTCCGTCCTAGCCGTCACAAGTCACTCCCCACACACCCCTCCTCCCCCCCCCTTGTGAGACTCACTCCCCGCGCCTCACGTGCGCACCTATATTCACTGTACCCTGAATACGCTAGGCTTAATTGTGTTGGCAGTAATATCAGACAACCAAGTATCCTGCGAGATACACACATCCTTGATAAGGTTTTATTTCTTGCTATATATTATGTTGTAATATCTGCTGATTTTGTCCTGTGTCTGATTGTGGTAGTATACGTGTAAAGGTTATTGCCTGAAGTTTTTGTGTCCTGCCTCTCTTTATTGCACTAAGCTCCGGTCTCGAAAGAGGACCCCGC
This sequence comes from Coenobita brevimanus, assembly GCF_032717465.1. Classification (NCBI taxonomy): domain Eukaryota; kingdom Metazoa; phylum Arthropoda; class Malacostraca; order Decapoda; family Coenobitidae; genus Coenobita; species Coenobita brevimanus. Next base: position 18,269,801 of record NC_137046.1, read on the forward strand.
TCCACGTTAGGTGTTTTAGGAACGAGAAGTTGAGCCTATTTACACCTAGCATTACACTGGTGGCCAGCAGTGGTTCTTGACCCGGGCGTAAAAAGAGAGGTAGTCATAAATATTTGGCAAAATGGCAACCAAACTGCACGTTCAGTTACCCAAGTTTGACCCTGACCAGTATGAAATACACACATATCTGGCAATAATTAAACCCTTGCTGGATATTGGCTTTGAAAATGACCAACAGAAAATTGCAGTCACACTACCACTATTGGGTAAAGTGGTGGAGAACATAGCACCAAAAATCGTCCCAGAGCTCACCTGGCAGAACTTTTACAAAGTTCACTGTACAAGCCATCACCCCATGATTAGGGAAAGTGGTGGCTCTATCCCAATTGGATAGTTTTTTATTCGACAGGGATTTGGATAATACCCTGATACAGGCAAGACGCATGGTTACTGCTGCCTACCCGGAGGCAGATGAAGAAACCCGGGATCAGCATACATTTAACACTCTACTCAGAGTGCTTCCGAGTGTTGTTAACCCACGGCGTCCCGTCGACGTTCTTCCACGTCCTCACGTTTTGTCACTGCCAATCCCGTCGACGTACTTTAACGTCCTGCAATTGCAAGGTTCATAATTTCCACAATTTTCAAAATTCGCGCGAGATTTTCGATTCGCCCACCTACCCAAGCCTCCCCTACCTGCCGCCAGGCAGGCAGCGTCCCAGACCCCGCGTGACCCGCGCTCGCCCTTGTCTCGGTCACTCACCTGTTAGCAGTGACACAGGTCAGACATGGCGCGTAAAGGTCTCTCAGACGACGAAATACAATCCGCCCTGGGTGCCTTCACTGGAGATAGTGATTCTCCACTTGATGATGTGGTGGATCGAGATTATGTGCAGCCTGAGGAGGAAATAACAAGCAGTGATGAGGAGGTCCCTTCGCCCCGTAAAAAGCGGTATGTCACATATCGTAAGGCAAGGGAAGGCCAGCCTGCACCCAAACCACCTGCACGGACCTCTCTCCATCCCCTAGAGAGAGGTTCTGATGAGGACGAGGATGAGGACGATGATGATGACGGCGGCTTAGGACGTGATGTTGCCTCGTGGTTGGGGAAGGAAAAAATCTCACCCCGAGGATCAGAAGGTGGGGCAAGAAGGGAAATAAGGTATGGTCCTAGTGTTTTGTCTGGGGAAGGCGAAAGTGGTGTGGTGGGAGTGCGGGGTGAAAAGGAAAGTGGTGTGGCGGGAGCACGGGGTGAAAGGGAAAGTGGTGTGGCGGGAGTGCGGGGTGAAAGGGAAAGTGGTGTGAGGGAGGCAGCACGAGCACGTGGTGCACGTAGGCCTAGGGGAGAGGAGGTGGACCCACTCCCCAGCACGTCTTTCGCCACACAATATTCCCAAACTTCCTCCCCACAGCCCCAGGATGTGGGGAAAGGAAGGAAAGGGAAGGGAAAGGGTAAAGGAAAAGGGAGAGGGAAGAGAAGTGCCAGTGACGAAAGGCGCCGCTCTCCACCTCCCCAAGCTCCCCCACCACCACCAATGTTGCGTTGTGCCTTCAGCCATGTTTCAGAGAGTACCATAACTTCCTACACTACTGAAACTGTGTGGGATGGCGATATGACGCTCAGTATAATGGTATGGCCAGTCAGTATGTGCTAAGTCTTATATAAAGTTGAAATAGGGTGTAATGTTTGCAGGAAAGTAATGTATAAGTTGAGAAATAGTGTAAGTTGAAAGAAGTGATATCAAAACTACACACACTGTGTAAATCTGCGAAAATATGACGCTCAGTATAACACTCTGGTCAGTAAATATGCGATAGCAAGAATATAAAGTGGAAACGGGTGTAACGTTAGCAGGAAAGTAATGTATAAGTTGAAAAATAGTGTAAGTTGTAACCATTGATGTCACGAGTACACCCACTGTGTAAATCTGCAAAAATATTACGCTCAGTAGAACATTCTGGTCTGTAAGTATGTGATAGGAATGATATAAAGTGGAAAAGGGTGTAATGTTAGTAGGAAAGTAATTTATAAGTTGAATACTAGTGTAAGATGAAACAAATGATATCACGATAACACTCACTGTGTAAATATGCGATAATATGATGCTCAGTAGAATAGTAAGGTCTCCAATTATGTGACAGCAATTATATCAAGTGGAAACATGTGTAATGTTAGTGAAGAAGTATTATATAAGTACAAAAATAGGTTGTAAGTTGAAATAATACTCATAGCGACTTCACCCTCTGTGTTATTATGCGCTATTATTACGCTAAATATTTACGTAAGGCCTGAAACTATCTCAAAACAGTTCTCTAAAGTGGAAAAGTGTATAATGTTATTAGGAAAGTATTATGTAAGTTGAAAAAACACAATACGAGTTGAAACAACAGTCACAGCGAGTTCACTCACTACATAAATAAGCGCTAACATTACGCTAAATGTTATCGAAAGGCCTGTGAATACGTAAAAACAGTTCAATAAAATGTAAAATGGTATAATGTTATTGGAGATGTATTATGTAAGTAGAAAAAACGATATGTTTCATGATTCAGCAATGTTAGCGATTCATCGTGAACAGTTTGGCCGATTTCGCTCGGTTCGCCCGATGGTACAATGCTTATTTCACCTCTATTTTTGTATAAAATCCAATTTACTCTTGTATCACATGTTTTTATGTTTGTAATAAATACATATCTACTTACTTTCATTGGTTTCCCAGACTTATAATACCATAGAAAACGTGAGAGCCTCAGACCACCTACAGAGAACACGGTACCAGATGTGACGAAGGTATACCTGTTTAGGCCACTTATGGACCCCGGTGAACACTTTCTTGGTGATTGACCATTGTTTCTGACCAAAAGCGAAAGTTTTAGCAAAAAAAAATTTGGGTCCAAAAATGGTCGGGATTGGGGGGTACCAGTGGTGAAAAAGTGGTCAGGACGGGGCGGGTTAAACAACATTTCACTATCCATGACCCAACAGGAGACATGGATAGAGATATACAGCTGATACGGCGCCTCCTGACCGCCTGCCCTTCACAGCAAATCAATGTGGTTAAGAAATTCCCCACCCGACCACTGGCTACTCCAACCACACCACGACCACCTCTGCCTCACACCAGCCCGACCCCGGCGCCTAGCCCACCCAGGGCACACCCCTCCCGTCGGCGCCCCACCCCGCGGGAAAACCCGAACCTGATCCTTGTCAACCCATGGGAATTCACAGCCTCCAACTCCCGCTGCCCCCTTCATGACCTACGGGACCAGCTTAAAGCTGCATGCCGCAGAATCACAACCCCCTGTTTGTGTAAAGTGTCTGCCTTAGAAGACGAGGCCCCAGGGAATGAGCTGATGCCCATGGACGAGCCCCATTCAGGAGAACCGGAGCAGGAACAGGAGAATGAAAGCCCTAGACAGCTGGATTTTTAGGCCCGCCCCCGCACCAACCCACGGTGGCGGGGACCATTACCCCTAAGTATCGCCCCCCAGTATACCCCAAGATGAAAATAAATGGCGTGAAGGTCAGACTGCTAGTCGATACGGGAGCGGCCAGGTCCTGCCTTTACAGCCACTATTTCTCCCGCTACAAAACGCTTTTTGGCCCACTCTGCCCTACTACCACTCACCTTGTGGACGCGGAGGATGGCCCCCTGCCCATCCGTGGGGAGACTCAGGCCCTACGGGTCGACACCCACCAGCCGATGTCCACCCAACATCCATTCATCATTTCTGATTCCTCCTGCCGGAGTTATGATGGGTATTTAGGACTGGACTTGCTCCAAAAACTCGGAGCTACGATCGACTGTCGCCACCGACAACTTCAGTTCCGCCCCCCACCCCGTTCCACCCCGGCCGTTTGCACATGTACGCCACAGCCCCAGCCGGAGAATTCGCCCCCTTCCTTCCTCCAGTGCCCCCCTTCCCCCCCTTCCCCCTCCCCCCTCTCCTCCCCCTCCCATTCCCTTTCACCCCACCCCTGCTCCTTCTTTCCCCGCCACCGTCTCTGCCGCTGTTACCATCCCCTCCCACCATGAGGCTTGGGTGCCCCTCAATAGGCCCTCAGGTCCCTCTGTTTTGTTCTCCCCCCTCCTCCCCTCCGGAGCCCTTTCTGCCTGCCTTGTATCCCCCACCTTCCTCCCACCCCACCACGCCACCATCCGCATCGCCAATCTCGCCCCGTCCCCTCTCACCCTCCCCAAAGGGCTTATCATCGGAGAGATGGAGGAAGCCGAGCTCTGTGCCCCATCCTCCTCCCACCTCCCTACCCGTCTACCCCCCATTCCCGACCATCTCTCCGACCAGCAGTCAGACACCCTACACTGCCTCCTCCTGGATTTCTAGGATTTGTTTGCGACAGGACCAGCAGATATAGGGCATACCATGTACCTGTCGCATGAAATTCATACGACAGACCCACCTATACGACAACCATCCCAACGTAAGAACCCCCGACAGAGAAAGGAAGAGGACCGCCAGGTGTGCGAAATAGTAGAGGCAGGTGTCGTTTCCCCTTCCACCAGCCCATGGTCCTCCCCCGTCTTTCTAGTAAAAAAGAAAGACGGCACGATGTGGTTTTGCATCAACTACCGCCAAGTGAACGACGTCATCATTAAAGATGCCACCCCCCTTCCCCGCATTGACGATTCCCTAGACTTCCTCTACGGGGCGTCTTGGTTTTCTACCCTCGACTTCCAGTCTGGATACTGGCAGGTCCCCGTCCATCCGGACCATCGAGGCAAGACGGCCTTTTCCACCAGTAATGGCAAACATTACGAATTTAATGTTCAGCCATTCGGCCTCTGCAACGCCCCTGCCACCTTCTCCAGGCTAATGGAATCTGTCTTGAGCGGCCTCACATGGGAAATATGTTTAGCTTATCTTGACGACGTCATTGTTTTTAGCCAACCCTGGGCCGACCACTTGCAGTGCCTCCACTGAGTTTTCACTAAAATTTGCCAGGCAGGCCTTAAGCTACATCATTCTAAATGTGTCCTAGCCGCCAGAACCGTCTTGTTCCTGGGACATACTATTTCCCAAGCAGGAATCTCACCAGATCCCGACAAGCTCCGTGCCATAGCGGACATACCACCGCCGCAGGATGTCCACGGCGTCCACGCGTTCCTGGGACTCACGTCCTATTACCGTCGCTTCATGAAGGGAGCCGCTCAGATTGCCAAGCCTCTTCACGAATTGAAACGAAAAGGGGAACCTTTTCTCTGGACCGAGGACCGGCGAGCTGCTTTTCAACAGCTAAAAGACAAGCTCGTCTCTGCCCCCATCGTAGCCTTCCCCGACTATGCCCTCCCTTTTCGCCTCTACACCGATGTGTCCCTTACTGTGATAGGCGCCGTCCTAGCCCAGGTACAGGCCAGCAGAGAACACATCATTGCATGCGCCAGTCGCACTCTGAATCTGGCTGAAAAGAATTATGCCGCCACCAAGCATGAATGCCTCGGCATAATCTGGGCCCTCCAATATTTTAGGGCTTATCTTTCCGGGACCCAAGTCACGATAATCACTGACCACCAATCACTTCAGTGGTTACGCCAGTCGGACTCCCATTCGCCCAACTTGTCAGGTGGCGCGACACCCTAGAGGAGTTTCAGTACGAAATTTCATACAGGCCCGGAAAGCTCCACACCAATGCAGATATCCTCTCCTGCCTCCCCATCCACGCGGTACAGCCAGACCCGGATCTCCTACAACTCTGGCACCACAAGGAACCGCCCCCCTGGAACCCTGCTGACAGGGCGACCACCTCCTAACCCCGTCCGGGCATATCATCTTGACCCCCGATGCGGCACGTGACACCCTGCGCCACCTCCATGCCCATAACGGCATTCACTTGGGCACCAAAAAATTATTACAGGTGTTCAATGACATTTACTGGGCCCCAAATCCCTCCACCCTTGTCAAGGAAATCATTCAGACTTGCCGCGCCTGCGCGCTTGGAAAAGATTTCACCCGGACTGCCGGACCATCAGGCCATATCACCACCCATAAGCCCTGGCAACTCCTGGCGATCGACGTAGTAGGCCCTCTTCCCCCCAAATCTGGATATAAATACGTGATTACTTTTGTAGACATGTATTCGAAATTCGTAGTAGCCTGCCCGGCTAAGGAACATCATGCCGTCGCTGTCGCCAATGTCCTTCTCCAACAAGTGTTCCCTTACTTTGGCATCCCACAAGCCATCAATTCCGATAATGCCCCCGAGTTCTCCGGAAAAGTCTGGGAGGAGCTAGCCAGAATTTTCGGGTATAAGATCTCCCACTCCTCACCATACTGGCCACAAGGGAACGCCTTATGTGAACGTAGCCATCGTACCCTTATCAATCAGTTACGCACTCGAATCGAGGCTACAAAGAACGACGACTGGCCAGCTCATGTGAAAATTGTCCATTGGGGCATGAATTCATGCCCCTGAGAGGACGGGGTTTCCCCCCGTGAGAGAATCTTTGGGGAAACTCCCCTCCTACTATCCCTATGCCACCACCTGCAGCCGCCAGCTTCCGCTCCCACTACAGACCCGCTACACCTGCTAAAAGGGCGGATACACCACCTACAAAGGAATCTGGACCTTGGGCCCGACACAGCCTCCAACCCCTTCAACCCGGGTGACACAGTCGTCATCGCCCAACTCCCCACTTCCCACAAGCTCGCCCCCCGCTTCACGGGGCCCCACACAATCACTCGCGTCCCCAACCCATACCAGGTGGTCATAGACTACCACGGCACTCCCCGTACCCTCCGCAACCACCACGTGCGGCATTTCCGCATGCCCACCTCACCCGCCCCGGCCCCACACCCCCAGCTCCCTCCAGCCCCTGCACCACCCTCTACATTCACATATGAGTGCTACGTTTCCTCCTCACCCTCCCACTCCACACCCCCTACCACCTCAGCCTCCCCGGCTGCCACCACCCCCTGCACCTCACCTGACACCTCCCCCGCCTCCCCTCGCTCGCCCTCATCCCTTCCCTCCGTTGCCCCCCCCTCAACGCCCACTCCCACCTCTTCCGCCCATGCCACCACACCCTCACCACAACCCACTGCCACCACACCCTCACCACAACCCACTACCACCACCCCTCCCACACCCACCATGCATGCACCCACTCCACCAACACCACGCCTCACTTCACCCACAACATGCAAAACAACCTGCCCTACTCAACACCGCCCACCCCATATGCCCACTTTCCCTCCCACCCCGACCCTTAAGTCCACCACCACCCGCTCGGGCTGTCTCTCACGCCCACCCGCCCGATACACACACATTCCTACACCACCCACCTCCCCACGACTTCACACCATCAAGCTACATCAGGCCCAAATCCCCTCTACCTGTACTCCCCAGAGACTCAACGCCGCATTACCACGGCACAAAACCCGGCCCTTACCCTCGGTATCCAGCATTCAGCTTCTGACCACACCGACAGCCACACCAAGCAAGATGAGAGTGAAGCGGGCCATATGGGCACCTACCCTTGGCAGGAACTAAAGACTCCACGGGCCACACCACCTGCTAACCCTCCTCCATTCCACCACCACCGCCTCCACACTCTTCCTCACCTGCGATGCGGAGCAGGAGGAAAACCCCTACACCATCGCCTGGCAAACCATGTTGCAACACCTCCAGCCCGTGTACACCACCCATGACACGCAAGCATTCCACCTCCAGCCACTAGGACGTGACTTTTTACAGGGGAAGAGCGGTAAAATGCATGACTTACAAAGCAGTGCCCCCGAAATGGAAACAGAAGAATACCGTAGTGTCCCCGACAACGGGGCAAGTGAGATACAGCCCAGTATGCCTGGGAACATGCCGACCCCCCCACAATGACCCCACGGGGTAGCCACCACCAGTCGGAGCAACCCCCAGCAACAACAGCATATGTCAGCCCGGGCCTTGCACCCCTATATCATGCAGCCACCACGCCGTCGCCGTCGTAGAAGGACACTACCTTCACGGAGTGGGATTGTTGAACCAGCTAGGGGTGGAGTTGTTCTAGACACTCCAGACAGCGCCCCTCAGGAGACAGCCTACTGTCGCTCCCGCCCTCGTGAGATGGCCTATTATCGCTCCGAAGGTGCTCTGGTAGAGACGGCCTATTGTCGCTCCCGCCCTCGTGAGATGGCCTATTGTCGCTATGAAACTGCCCTGGTAGAGACGGCCTACTGCCGCTCCTGCCCTCGTGAGACGGCCTATTGTCGCTCCGAAGGTGCCCTGGTAGAGACGGCATATTGTCGCTCCCCCCACCTGCAGAAGGAGACGGCCTACTGCTGCTCCCGCCCTCGTGAGACAGACTATTGTCGCTCCAAAGGTTCGCTGGTAGAGACGGCCTATTGTTGCTCCCCCCACCTGCAGAAGGAGACGGCCCACTGCCGCTCCCGCCTTCGTGAGATGGCCCACTGCTGCTCCCGCCTTCGTGAGATGGCCCACTGTCACTCCAAAGGTGCACAGAGGTGCGCTGACTCCTCCACTCAGGCCACGGCCAATTGCTGGGCCCCGACACCTGAGAGCCCTGCCCCTGGGCAGTCACGGCCAATTGCCGGGCCCCTCGGATGGAAGGAGGCAAGGAGCGAGACGTCACCCTGGCAGGAGACGAGAGCCCAGGCCTCCCACACCAGAGCAGACCGGTCAGGCCTCACAGCCTCCTCTGGCCTCCACTCCCTATGCCTGGCTCTGGAACAGATGCACCTGACGGGCCCCAGTGTAAGCCGGTGCCGCAGTCCTCCCCTGTTGACGCCCCTAGACGCTAGAGACCGCAGTCCGCAGTCTCTCCTGATCCTCCCCAGGACGCCCGGGTGCGATCTCCATACACCCCCACGATGACATAAGGCTCCCACCTCCGGCCGAGACTTACACCAGAGGTTTCTGGAGCTATTCGGCCCCAGTCCTGAGGGCCACACCCCTGAGCCCAGCCCGGAGGCCAAGGGTAGCCCAGGACACGAGAGGACGCCCCTACGAGTCGTCCCGTGCCCTCTCGGCACGCCTCCCCTTGGCGGTGCCCCTAGCCCGGCAGGATTGCCGACGGAGTGTTCCCGCCCCTGCCCCCCCACGATGAATACGTGTGATGATGCCCAGAAACAGTGCAAGTGATTTTGGTTAAGTGTGACTTAGCCGAACCTAGTGTAATATCGTGCAGTGACTTAATATAGTGAACATCGGGGCAAGTAAGATCACAGTGAGAGAATAAAGGACGAGTGTGTGAACCAAGATCTGATGAACTAGATTTATGAGTGACGTCCCCTATATACAATTAGTAAGACTGTGCCGCCTGGAAATTCCCCCGTAAACTCTAAAGAAATAATACGAGAAAGTGTTAATGATACTCCCCCACTCACGCTACCTGTAAATCCTGTATGACACTCCCTTGTCCCAGTACCTAGTGTAAGTGTAAACCAGGAATAGAATCAATTACCAAAGTCCCTTTGCTATTGGAAAACGTGTAACTCCCATTGTTAATACTTACCTCTCTCCAGTATTACCATAACTCCATCCTAGCAGTCACAAGTCACTCCCCACACCCCCCCTCCTCCCCCCCTTATGAGACTCACTCCCCACGCCTCACGCGTGTGCCTATATTCACTGTACCCTGAATACACTAGGCTTAAATGTGTTGGCATTAATATCAGATATGCAAGTATCCTGCGAGATACACATATCCTAGATAAGGTTTTATTTCTTGCTATATATTATGTTGTAATATCTGCTGATTTTGTCCTGTGTCTGATTGTGGTAATATACGTGTAAAGGTTATTGCCTGAAGTTTTTGTGTCCTGCCTCTCTTTATTGCACTAAGCTCCGGTCTCGAAAGAGGACCCTGCTCCACGTTAGGTGTTTTAGGAACGAGAAGTCGAGCCTATTTACACCTCGCATTACAAATATATAGTAACTAAATGGTTTCATTTATTAATAATTATCTACTTAGACCTATTCAAAGGGCTGAAGACTAAGTAAACATGATTACCTTGATAACATGTAATGTCAGTCTATTTAAAAGGCAAAACTGGCAAAACTGACCATATGATATAAACAAAAACACTCACTCAGTTTGAGTGAAATTTCTCAAAACTTCAAGGAGCTTGTGCAATCTGTAATCACCTCATACTTGCAATTCATCCCTGTTGCTTTTAGTTATGTGGTATATCTTTGCAGAGTTCGAAGCAAAGAAATTTCAAACTTTTTTTTTTTCAATGATTGGCCACCCTGATAGAGGACATCATTTCTTATGATATCTCACTTCTTGTGTGATATACTTTTTACACAGACACACCGACGTTCCCATACGTCCTGTCTCTTTGCGTCCTCCTATTTTTTTCCCCACTCTTTATACCGAGCAAGAGCTTCATCCCCGTGTATCACTTTTGTTAATGATATACTGTGCATTGGTAAATTTTTAGGCTAAACCAAAATAGGCTATATGTATACTGTATTTCACCATAAATAATGCTAACAGACACAGTTTCCATATTTTCTGTGTTGGATGCAACTTTCATTTTACTATAAAAGTAACAACAGTTGAAACATTCGCCGACATGGATCTATTGTATCTGTAGAGTTACTGGGGTATGGCTAGATAAATTATTCAGCTGAAGGAAATTCCAGCCATCACTGGGTTATTTGCTCTCACTATTGTTAGGCTTATATCATATGATTTTATTTTACTATAACTCGGCCCAGATTTTCCTCCTTTTGCAGCTATTTTCACATAGATCGATAGTACAAAAAGACAATACTGCAGCTCTACAGTAAGTCCTCCCCATAGCGCTTTCTCGTGACTAACATTGCGTTCTAGGTTAATCCATTGCTATATCTCAGCATTCAAGATTGAGGGAGGCCAAGTTCAGACCAGGTTAGAGCAAAAATGGTAATAGTTAATGATACTGGGAATAATACTTGGACACATTTACTATAGATACCAAGGTGTAAGTAGACCCTCAATGTAGGGATGACTCAGACACGGCTTATAGCCTTAACCCGCCCCGTCCAGACCACTTTTTCACCACAGGTACCCCCCAGTCCCGACCATTTTTCGACCCTTTTTTTTTTTTTTTTTTGCTAAAACTTTCGCTTTTGGTCAGAAACAATGGTCAGTGACAAGGAAATTGTTCCCCAGGGTCCATAATTACCTTAAACAGTATGCCTTTGTCCCACCTGGCCCCGTGTTTTCCGTAGGCGGTCTGAGCCTCTAACGTTTTCTATGGTATTTTAAGTCTGGGAAACCAATGAAAGTAAGTAGATATGTATTTATTACAAACATAAAAACATGTGATAAAAGAGTATATTGGATTTTATACAAAAATAGAGCAGAAATAAGCATTGTACCATCGTGCGAAATGAGCAAAATCGGGCAACTTGATCACGATGAATCGCTAACATTCGAAAATCATGATACATATCATTTTTTTTACTTACATAATACTTCTACATTAACATTATACCATTTTACATTTTATTGAACTGTTTTTACGTATTCACAGGCCTTTTGATAACATTTAGCGTAATGTTAGCACTTATTTACGTAGTGAGTGAACTCGCTGTGACTGTTGTTTCAACTCGTATTGTGTTTTTTCTACTTACATAATACTTTTCTAATAACATTATACACTTTTCAACTTTATAGAACTGTTTTGAGATAATTTCAGGCCTTACGTAAATATATAGCGTAATAATAGCGCATAATAACACACACGGTGAAGTCGCTATGACTACTATTTCAACATACAACCTATTTTTGTACTTATATAATAATTCTCCACTAACATTGCACATGTTTACACATGATATAATTGATATCACATAATTTCAGAACTTACGATGCAACTGAGCGTCATATTAGCGCGTACTTACACAGGGAGTGTTATCGCGATATCATTTGTTTCATCTTACACTAGTGTTCAACTTATAAAATACCTTGCTACTAATATTACAACAAATTCCACTTTATATAATTCCTATCACATACTTACTGACCAGAATGTGGGTGTACTCGTGACATCAATTATTACAACTTACACTATTGTTCAACTTATACGTTTTATTCATGCTAACATTACACCCGTTTCCACTTTATATTCTTGCTATCACATATTTACTGACCAGAGTGTTATACTGAGCGTCATATTTTCGCAGATTTACACAGTGGGTGTACTCATGACATCAATTATTACAACTTATACTATTTTTCAATTTATACGTTTTATTCATGCTAACATTACACACGTTTCCACTTTATATTCTTGCTATCACATATTTACTGACCAGAGTGTTATACTGAGCGTCATATTTTCGCAGATTTATACAGTGGGTGTAATTTTCATATCTCTTCGTTCAACTTACACTATTTCTCAACTTATACATTACTCTCCTGCAAACATTACACCCGTTTCAAGTTTATATAAGACTTGGCACATACTGACTGGCCTTACCATTATGCTGAGCGTCATATCGCCATCCCACACAGTTTCAGTAGTGTAGGAAGTTATGGTACTCTCTGAAACATGGCTGAAGGCACAACGCAACATTGGTGGTGGTGGGGGAGGTGGAGAGCGGCGCCTTTCATCACTTGCACTTCTCTTCCCTCTCCCTTTTCCTTTACCCTTTCCCTTCCCTTTCCTTCCTTTCCCCACATCCTGGGGTTGTGTGGAGGAAGTTTGGGAATATTGTATGGCGAAAGACGTGCTGGGGAGTGGGTCCACCTCCTCTCCCCTAGGCCTACGTGCACCACGTGCTCGTGCTGCCTCCCTCACACCACTTCCCTTTCACCCAGCACTCCCACCACACCACTTTCGCCTTCCCCAGACAAAACACTAGGCCATACTTTATTTGCCTTCTCGCCCCACCTTCTGATCCTCGGGGTGAGATTTTTTCCTTCCCGAACCACGAGGCAACATCACGTCCTAAGCCGCCGTCATCGTCATCGTCCTCATCCTCGTCCTCATCAGAATCTCTCTCTAGGGGATGGAGAGAGGTCCATGCAGGTGTTTTGGGTGCAGGCTGGCCTTCCCTTGCCTTACGATACGTGACATACCACTTTTTCCGGGGCGAAGGGACCTCCTCATCACTGCTTGTTATTTACTCCTCAGGCTGCACATAATCTCGATCCACCACATCATCATCAAGTGGAGAATCACTATCTCCAGTGAAGGCATCCAGGGCGGATTGTATTTCGTCGTCTGAGAGACCTTTACGCGTCATGTCTGACCTGGGTCACTGCTAACAGGTGAGTGACCGAGACAAGGGCGAGCGCAGGTCATGCGGGGTCTGGGACGCTGCCCACCTGGGGGCAGGTAGGGGAGGCTTGGGTATGTGGGCGAATCGAAAATCTAGCGCGAATTTTGAAAATTGTGGAAATTATGAACCTTGCAATTGCAGGACGTTGAAGTACGTCAACGGGATTGGCAGTGACATAACGTGAGGACGTGGAAGTACGTCGACGGGACGCCGTGGGTTAAACAAAATCCTTCGTAAATCCCAAACATAAAGGCTTTGGATCTTTATCTAGCTTAGTCCTCGAGCTTTTCTATACTCAGATCAATCCTGGAAGCAGTTTAAGTTTAGACTAAAACGCTAATACAGTCGGCAGAAATACAATTTTTCATACTTTTATTTTTTCCGTCTTAAAACTACCAAGCTCCTAACCAATGAAAAGATCATTTTTTCCCCTCAGAGGTTTCTCAGTTTCTAATATGTATGAGATGTGATATATAATCGCCGAAAAAGGTCATTCCCCATGGATCGGGAAAACGTCCACTTTTATAGTTCTGATCCTAATCAAACCAAACCTAGTGAGAGGGTTGAGAGTCAGGAAAGGGTGAAGTGATTAAGCTGTGAACAATTGGTCGGAGGCAAATGTCACAGGGCAAGGTCAAATTTTCAGCCATGTAACTAAAAAGGTTATTATCTGATTTGGAGCAAAGTGATGGTTGAGTAGAGGATCACCTAAGATGATAAATCTTTTTTTTTTTTCTTTTAAGATTTTATCCGACGTAGACACAACTTTGTAGAAGGTTTCAGGACAATATAAGAAAAAATGTTGGACTTGAGAAAATCAGCAAAAGATCAAGGTTACGAGGAAAGCTCGAAAGTCAAACACATATATTAGGTCTTTAATTCAGTTGGTGGGTGTGGGTGTTGCACTGTGGGTGTTCCTTCTTGTGTGTGTGTGTGTGTGTGTGTGTGTGTGTGTGTGTGTAATTCACCGGGTCGGTCAGGATCACTTGATGGTCGTGATGGTCAGCTTTTACCCTCCCGGAAGGGAGCTGAGAGCTCATATAGTCCGATCTAAGGGCAAGGCTGTGACCTTCATACACTCACACACCCGTCCCCTTGCTCCAGGGGGACAGTAACCACTCACTTCGTCAGTGAAACTTTTCGCAACCTGAGCGAGGCGCGAACTCCCGTCCACCAGCGTGTGTGTGTGTGTGTGTGTGTGTGTGTGTGTGTGTGTGTGTGTGTGTGTGTGTGTGTGTGTGTGTGTGTGTACTTATTGAATACCTATTCGTGAAAGGAAGCTGATTTAGTTCGTCAGTGCATAGGATCGATTTTCTAGGGATCTTCCGTCGCCAAGCTTTGAAACTGGTCGTGTAAACCACTCTGTACAGTCCATCACACTTTTCCTGGACATGATCCATATTTCCCAAGCAAGGCCAGGGTCACAACTCCACCTAAAAAAAAAAAAAAAAAAAATCAATCTCTGAAATACGGTCCCACTCGGTCCTGCCGGACTGCCTTGATAATTGTTTTATGTTCAGCTGCATGTTATCTAGGTAGATTCTCTTACCCATCGTCATCATCATCATCATCATCATGTGCAAAATCTAGACGTAGAAAAAAGTATTTTGAATATGGAAAAATAAAGACTTGCCTTCATAATTCCCAGTGGTGTGAACGAATCTTCCCTTCATTCCAAAGTCATTCTGAACAGAATTACTTATCATCGCGAGAGGCGTCATAGGCGGTGGTGAGGGGAGAAAATAGCAAATACTTTAAAATGCTTTGTTATTTTTTTACCTATATCGTATGACGAACCACCGCTTGACTTTTCTTATGCTCAGTGAAAGAACCAAGGGCTGAGAGTCTAGAAAGATTACAGTGAATAGAACGTCTATTAACAGAAAGTCCAAGTCAAGTTTACTTCGATATGCCAGGATATTCTAGAAGTCGTATGGGAATGAAAAGATATATTTATAAGGACGTTTCCAAAGTTACCGTGATGTGTATTGCATGTTTTCTCATGCAACTGTCCGGGGATCCGAAGGAGACCGCAGGGGATTACAACGGGGTCCGCGAAATGACTGAAGAATTATTGAATATATTCAGTTCACCTTATCGTTCTCCCTTTTGATCTCATTCACCAGCGTTTACCTTACCATGCCTCATTTTCTATTTCTTTCACCTGCATTGTATCCTCGAGCCATATTTTATTGAGTTTTATATTAATGTTGAGTTATATTAATGATGAGTAAATGTAAGGGTGTGGTGTGTTGAAGGTGTGATGTGGAATGAGAGCGTGGTGTGATGGAGTGAGTGTTATGTTGTGAGGGTGGAGTGAGAGTGTGGTGGACTGTTGGTGTGTCTGGTGGTGCGAATATCCTGTATACTGTCAAAGTTACGCGCATCAATATTCTATACCAAATGTTCGGTTCCAGTAAAAACTTTCCGTTCTAAAGTTTGTCTCGCATTTCTTACTAAGCTTACGTAAAACATTCGAAAGTGATCGAGTTTGAGCGTGTGCTGGTGGATGTGACCAGTGCCTCGCAGCCTGTGATGTGAAATGGTATGATGTCACCGACGCGAGCTTGGGTGCCCGTGATAAACTGCGATGTCACCCAACCCAGTTTCAGTGCAGTTGATGTGATGTAATGACACATAAGTCACCTTGGGTGCCACTGACGTGATGCCATGTGATGTCAGTCACGCCAGCTTGGGTGTTTGTGATGTGATGTCGCCCATGCCCGCTTGGGTGCTTGTGATGTAATGTTGTCACTCTACCCAGCTGGTTGCCTATGATGTGAAGTTATCTAAACTAACCCTGTTACTTATAATGTCACCCTTTTCTAAATTTCATAAGTTCAGAGGACAGTAGGTTCAAAGGCTTATTGGTTCTCTGCGGCACCTTAAAGGTGCATTTCTGCATATGACACGGTCATTATTTCTTGTGTGTATCTAGCTGTTTCATATCGGTATAGACTCCATTAACTGCACACATTAGAGTATTCGAGTTTCATTTGAAATGCAGATTAAAACTTGTAAAGATCAGATGTTTCAAAGTTTTATCGCATCATGAGTTATTGGCTTCTACCCCGTACGTACAGCATCTTGCTTCAGCTGGTTCAGATTTGTTAACTATGTATATACAGCGGAATGTTTAGGGAAAAATTCTCTCTCTCTCTCTCTCTCTCTCTCTCTCTCTCTCCCTTACACTTTACACGCAAATGAGACGAATCTCATGACGCAGGCAATGGGCCTAAGGGACGCAGGTGCTGGGCTCGTTACGCATTAGACAGAGGTAATGCGGACAAAAAGAAATGCTCAGATTTTACTGAATTAAGATTATTGATCATTCCACGTACGGTGTATGGAGAATGGTGATTGGATGATTAGTGCAATATACAAAGCACAAAATCATGGAAGAAGATGGAGTTTACTGTTGCGGCAATGACGTTGTGGATTATGTGTTTGTTTAAAGAAACATTTTTGAAAGTATATAGGAAAAAAAGAGGGATCTGTATGCATATCCACTGTCCCGGAGACAGTAAATGGCAAGGTGGTAAAGACATCTTGTAGCAAGTGGGATAAATGCATGGGTTGGTAGGAAAAGTTTTGAAAACAAATTCTTAACATACTTTATGAGTAGGCTTATGTGTGTGATTAGGAAAGAAGATGGATGATTTAAGGAAAGGATGGGCAGCATCGGCGATGCGTGATGTCTCTACGATTGTAAATCGTATCATTGATGGGTCGGTCAGTGAGGTTCTGTACACTTGCTCCTAAATGTATGTTAAAAATGGGGTTCGACAGTCGACAAATCGAACAATCCAAGCCCTATTGTCTGGCACTGTGGCCTTAGTATGGATGTTAGGCATGATTAGGTGCTGGTGCCACTAATGCTGCTGACCAGGGTTGTTCATCTTTATAACATTAAGTATCCAATAATATTTATACTGAATATACATAACTATATTCACACATAAACGGAAGAAGCATAATCAACATGCATTGCTACATAGAAAACGCAGTCAATTCCAGCAGTATTTAGTACAGTATATAGTAACCTAACAGTGTTAATGAAATGTAAAACGAGACACCAGTCATTATGAAACCGTGCAGGGTAAAACTCAGTTTTATCGTGCTCGTAACGATACCAGGAATGATTAACAATAGGCTCCACTGTCTGCATCTGAGATTTCTCAGGGTCGCAAAAACGCCTTTATCATAGGGAATCATAGATATGTTTCAGGAATTTCAGCTAAGGTGTCTGGTGCTTCGCTTGGTGCATAGTACCCTACCTCTTACGGTTTTACTTCGAGACCATTGTTGTTTAGACATTACCGCCCATGTACAATTTACTGCGTCAGTACGCTCCTAAAACGGAAATGTAATTTCACATGGTCATTATATATTAAAATGACCATATTTATTACATTCCTATGAATCACTTGTGTGCAAGACGTCATTTTTTTCTTGTATACTACCAGACTTCTTTGTGGCATATAGGGTATTCCATCTCAACAGCTGGTCCTTTACCATTTCCCACACACCCAATGTGCATGCATACATTTTTTCACATACATTTTGGAACGACTGGACATGTTAGGGTTGCTACTGGAAAGAGGAATCCCCCTGTAAAAACGTACAACACTAGTGACAGACACAGAAAGGAAAATCCATCTGATTTCTTGTCAAATAAGTTTGTCATTGAGCTCAAACTCATTTGTAGGAGTCTGTCTTTCAGTATATAAGGACTTTTTTGAGTTTCGAATTTTTGAGATAGATGTAAACATATTTTGTAGGCTTGAATGATGGATAAACTCTCCGCATCATCCTCTATATAACTTTCGTGTTTTTCTATTTTGCTTCACTCGTTTCAGTATCCTGGCCTCGCCATTAATAGATATATATAGGTATTGGATGACAATGAAGAAGCTAGTGAAACGTTAGAGGTTTCAATGATGATGGTGGTGATGGTGATGATGAAAAAGTAGTTCCTACTCTCAAATGCCCCGCGGTCAGTGTTTGTTGTGCACTCTAGTTATAGGTCTCTTGGTTGTTTGATTGTTTAATTATAAAACCTACTGTGATGGTACTGAAGGCGAGAAGACAGAATACTTTGGTACTCTTTAAGGCATTAGCAAAAGCGTTCAGAGAATGATTAACCAATTCTGCCAGAAGACATTTGATTAGTGAAGACCATTTGATCTCCCTTTATCTCCCCTAGTACTTTCGTTTTGGCCATGCCAAGAATATGATATTCGTCATTGTTTTGAGTTGATTAACGTAAAGAACTCCCACTACAATTTTCCGATCAGTATGTTCTCTTTCACATCATTCTCTCACAGTATTTTCAACACTTCACTTACAGCCTTGCATAACTTAACTCACCCTTACCGCATTTGAAAGACTTGCCTAGCTCATCTTAACCTTGCCTCAATCAACTCACCGTTGTCTTACTTGACTCACTCTTGCCTCATAGAACTCACCCTTGTCTCATTTATCTCACCTTTGCCTAACTCAGCGCATCCTTGCCTCACTCACCTCACCCATGATCATTCAGCACATCCTTGCCTCACTCACCTCACCCATGATCATTCAGCACATCCTTGCCTCATTCGCCTCACCCCCATCTCACGTCCCATACCCTTATCTTCACTTACAATTACCAAGAGCGATAGAACACTTTTTTCGTGATCAGAAAATGGATCAGCTTGTTTGGCCTGGCGTGAGAGAGAGAGAGAGAGAGAGAGAGAGAGAGAGAGAGAGAGAGAGAGAGAGAGAGAGAGAGATTTTCATTTATCATTTATGCCCCTGTATGGCGGGTACACTGATTAATTTGGTGAATGTGTATTTTTAGTACCATATTCTTTTGAAATTAGGAGGCTCCCTAGTAGCTCTTCTATACCATTATATTTCTTTCTTCATGCTGCAATTAAATATTATGTTACATTGTCTATAAGATATAAAGGAGCGTTGTGGTGCTGATGTGGATGTGATAGGAAGCGTTATGAGGAACACACTGAGGTGGTTTGGCCATGTGGAGAGGATGGAGGGTGAAAGACTGACGAAGAGAGTGTATGTGAGTGAGGTGGAGGGGGAAAGAGGGAGGGGGAGGCCGAGGATGAGGTGGAGAGATGGGGAGGAGAGGTATATGAGAGAAGGGGGTGTGAGTTGGGAGCAGGGGAGCGAAATGGCAGGGGGACAGGGCGACCTGGAGGCGATTTGTTTGTGGCCACCCCAAACGGGATTGAGGCGTCTGGCAATAGATAGATAGTCTATAAGAAAAACTGAAATTATCATACAGCGACAGCAATGTGAAGGCATAGCTATTCGTAACAACCAGTGCCGTTATATTTTTAAGGCATTACGTTACTGCAGTCAAGGCAATCAGTTTCCAACCCTTGTGGCATTAGTTGATACAGAAACCTTGCACATATATTGATGGCAGTTGAATAACAAGGTGCCATAAAACGCCCTCATCAGTGTGGGGCTCGAACCCACCTCGCCACGCAGATCTAAAGATGTGTGGCCGTCACGTACTGTAATTATGACGTTTTCCCTATCGGTACCACCAGCCCCCAACCAACTACAGTTCGGGTTGAAGTGAATTTAAGCTCTTCCGGTCGCGATGGTTGATAAGTTGCATATAATAATAACGGATGATTAGATAAGATAATTAAATGACGGCCACACATCTTTTAAACCTGCATTGGCGAGGTGAGTTCATGCCCCACACAGAGGAGGGCACTATAACGAGGCGATGTTATTCAGCCTGAAATCTTTGATCGTTTCTGAGGAGCTCGAATCAATGTTCTCACACCACAAGGTGATATCACCGAGTAGTGTTTAGACCAGCACACCAGGCATATGAAACAGTGAATAATGGATTAGCACACTTTCAAGCAATACAGTGTCATTAAATGTCGTTACAAAGAGTTTGTATAAAGATGGACCTCAATTATTGTTTCCCCATGTCCATTGTATGGACTCCTATACTGACTTAGTTCACCTGGCAGTAGCAGACTAAATAAATAATCATATGCAAATACTGAGGTGGTTGGTTTATTATTCAGTTGATAAACAGGTATTATCTTAGTTGCAAAATTATGAGAAAATATGAATATTACCCATATCTCCCGGCCATTCTCATTATATATAGTTCTTTACTTAGTGTGTTTCCTTGATAATACTTCTTGGTCATACCCTCCTCATGAGACGTTGTGGGATGATTTTGATGGTGGTGGTGGAGGATAAAATATGTTAAATTCAGTTCGCCAGAATTGTTTGTATCAAAATGTTTAAAGCAATTTCATGTGGGTGGTGAATTGAATGAAAGGAAGGCAATGATTAATTACCGGTATGTGTGTGTGGATGAAAGGATGCGAAAATGTGTAATGCATGCAAGAGCTTATAGAGGTTGGGGGAGTGGACTTTCTGACCACTACTTGGTGGTGGCCAGAATCAGGGTCCAGTTAGGATGGAGAAATAGAAGAAGGGAGGCACGGGAAGAAGGAGTATTCGTAAGGAGAGTGGAAAGGTTACAAGAGGATGAGAAAAAGGCAGAGTATAAGAGAGAAGTGGAGGAACGATTGGGCAAATATGAACTGGAGCAGATGGGGGAAGTGGAAGGTGTGTGCAGGATATGTACAGAAGAAATATGTGCAGCATGTGATGTGGTGTGTGGGATGAAGAGAAGACGGAGGGGTGTGCAAGGAAAAACATGGTGGAATAAAGAGGTGAGACAGGCTGTGGCACAAAAGAAGAAAGCATACAATGAATGGATGAGAAATAGGGGCGTGGAAGAATTTGAGAGGCGGAAGAGAGAGTTATATGTAAAAAGAAAGAGAGAGGTGAAAAGATTAGTAAGAGAGAGTAAGAAGAGAGCAGATGAGGAATTTGGAAGGAACTTGAGTGTAAAGTGGAGGGACTGTAAGAAAATGTTCTGGAAAGAGGTGAAAAGAGTAAGACAGGGTGGAAGTGAAGTTAGCAGGGGAGTGAAAGATAAAAATGGTACATTAATAGTGGAGAAGGGAGAAAAAGTGAGCAGATGGAGAGAACACTTTAAGGAATTGTTGAACATAGAGGATGGAAGTAATGCGAGTATAAGTGGCTTGGGAATGGCTGGGAGGAGGAGGGAGGTGAGAAGACAGGAAGAAATCAGTAGGATAGAAGTTGTGGAAGCAATGAAGAAAGTTAAATCGGGGAAAGCCCCTGGAATTGATGGAGTGTGTGGTGAAATGCTGAAGTATGAGGGAGAGATAGTAGTAGAATGGATGTGGAAAATGTGCAGATTGGCCTGGGAGGAAGGTAGAGTCCCGGAGGATTGGAAGTCAGGTATAATTATTCCCTTGTACAAAGGAAAAGGGGAGAAAGAAGTGTGTGGTAATCATAGGGGCATTTGTCTTCTTAGTATAATAGGAAAAGTGTATGGTAGGATACTTATTGACAGAGTTAGAGAAAGAACAGAGAAATTAGTTGGAGAAGAACAGGGAGGCTTTAGGAAGGGAAGAGGTTGTGTAGATCAGATATTCATTCTTAGATCTTTAGTGGAAAAGTTTCTAGAGAAGGGAAAGAAGTTGTATGCGGCTTTCATGGACTTGGAGAAAGCATATGACAGGGTGGATAGACAAGGATTGTGGAAAGTATTAAGAATATATGGAGTAGATGGAAAATTATTGAATGCTGTGAAGAGTATGTATGATGGTGCAAAGGCTGCAGTGCGTGTGGATGGTGAACTAAGTGAATTTTTCTCTTTGAAGGTTGGGTTGAAACAGGGATGTGTCATGTCTCCATGGTTGTTCAATCTGTACATGGATGGGGTAATAAAAGAGGTACAAGGTAGGGTAGTGGATGTTGGAGTGGCCCTGGTGAGAGAGGGTAGTGTTTGGAAACTCCCTGTACTGTTGTTTGCAGATGATACTGTGTTCTTGAGCGAACACGAAGGAGAGCTGCAAGGCTTGGTGGATGAGTTTGGGAGAGTGTGTAAGAAACGGAATCTAAAGGTAAATATAGGGAAGAGTAAAGTGATGGTCTTTGAGAGAGGCGAAGTCAGTGAATGTACAGGGAGGTTGGATGGTGAGGAATAGGAAAATGTGAGTACGTTTAAAGTACTTGGGTAGGGTGATGAGTAAGGATGGAGGTTTGGAGGGTGAAGTGCTTGAAAGAGTACAGCAGGGAAGAAAGGTTGCTGGTTCCTTGAAAGCAGTGATAAGAAGCAGGGAAGTGAGCATGGAAGTGAAAAAGTTACTACATGACAGTATTGTGATACCAACTCTAACGTATGGAAGTGAAGCTTGGACGTTGCTGGAAGGACACAAGTCAAGAGTGAGAGCAGTGGAAATGAGTTATTTAAGAGGA
>NC_137046.1:18297385-18319885 GCF_032717465.1 Coenobita brevimanus
CAAAATTGAATTCCTTCATCCTTACCTTACCTTGAAACGTCCTACTGAGATTAGTCAAAATAGCATTAAACTTCAGGCTGATCTGGACAAATGCCTTGGCCTTTAACATACTGCATTCAAAAACTATACGACAGGCCTTAGGCTGACCCTCAATACTTCCATTAAATTTTGTACCAGTCATATCAGAACTGTTTTAGTTGTACTGGTCACACACACACACACACACACACACACACACACACACACACACATGGCCCGACCTTTGACCTTGCTGTGACCATGGCTTTTCACCGATTTCCTCAAAATCAGATTCCGTCATCCTAACCATACCCTGAATCCTTTCACCAGGCCTGGTCAAAATCAGATTTTAAACAGTTACAAGTTGGTCTTATTAAGTGATGTTGGCGTTTGACCGAGTGTTCTAAATAGCAATAGTTAATCCCGTGGCTCGCCGTCAACCCAACCATTTAGTTTGGTGAAAATGAGATAAAAACCGACGTGGTTATTTTGTTCGCACACTGACACACACGGACAGGACTTTGACCTTGTTATGTGACCTTGTTCTCAAAAGGTCACCCCATTGGCCTCACCTGATCAACTGTTCGATCAAGTTTCCCTTGAACCAAACCAAAACTTTTAAACTCACCTTGCCATGTGCTCATGACGTTTGGCTTATTTGTCTCTGTAACACAAGGCCATCCACTTGGCTGATCGTCTGTGGTACACCAACGTTGATAAAAACTGGATAAAACTCGACTTATGCCGCACACACACACACACACACACACACACACACACACACACACACACACACACACACACACACACACACACACACACACACACACACACACACACACACACACACACACACACACACACACACACACACACACACACACACACACACACACATACACACACACACACACACACACACACACACACACACACACACACACACACGGTGCACCGTGTAAAACGTTACACCCACCGCACTAGGCGAGTGCTGGAATAGTAAGGAATTTAAACTGTTTTTAATTAGGTAGTAGGCAAAGTGCACGTAAAATTATATCAACGAAGTAGTTTTTGAAAACTTATAAAAGAACAACGGTTAATATATACCCCATTTAGGACTAGCACGTTTGACTGCTTCTTAAAATTAAAAACACAACACAGTTGTTAGAGCTTTCATTTCGTAGCCTAAATGTAAACGCCAACCAAACTAAGGCTGGCTGCTGATGCCTAGGACCAACGTTATCCACGCATAGGGATATCTTTGATTACAAAATCGGTTATGAATTCAAATGAGCGATTATTGCCTGTTGCATTGCAACGAATACCCCTGTGTTTGGAAAATATAAACTACTGTGACCATGAACTGGGGCCTGAACGACTCATTACACAACTTAGGCTTGTACTGCATTCAGTTCTTATTTCAACAACACTTGAATCTGTGATGAATATACAGTATGGCTCACTTGATAGATATCAGTCAGGACCTGACTCCTGACTCAAGATAATATTCGCCGGACGTCTGGCCATTACATACATACAATTAATCCGCTAAGTACTCAAAGCCTGAAGATAATTTTTGCCACATTTAGGTTTTCGCTCCCCTTCAGAATAAAGGAAAGTTTGTCAACATTGGTCATTAGCTATAAGTACAGATACTTAGCAACTGGTACTTTTTATATGCGCATAATGAGAGAAATTTGAGTTATATATAAAAGAATGAAAATTTCGGTAAGTATGTAAACTATTAATATCAACATAAAATACATTCGAATATGAATCGACGGTACAGTGCAAGTTAAAAAGATAGTGAAATGAAACGCTGATAATAGAAATAAAAAGAGAGAACAATAGAATTAAACGAACAGATTCAATATATTTTCCGTCATTTCGCTGACCCCCAGGCAGTCCCACGCGATCCCCGGGTCTGCAGCCTCTGTTTGAAAAAAGAAAAAACTGCAATACACAACTCGTTAGCTTTGGAACAGTCTTCTTATTTTTTTTTTCCTACGACCTCTAGCGAGTTCAGACATTTCGAACTAATCTTATCTTGACATTTGGCTTTCTGTTAATAGGCATTCTATAGACATCAACCTTTCCAGCCTTTCAGCCTTCGGTTCTTTCTTTGAGCATAGGAAAAAGTCAGTGATGCTTTGCCATACAGTGTGGATTAAAAATGATAGCAAAACATTTTAAAATATTTGCAATTTTTGCTCCACGCCACTGCCAATGTCACACCCCGTCTGAAATAAACGGAAATTTGCTCCACACCACTGGACATTGTGATGGTAACTCTTCATTCTTGCTTATTTTAAATACCTTTATTTAGAAATGTAGATGTTGCCCACCCGTCATAATACAGCATGGGGAATTGGGACGGGATGGTGTAATGATAACTATGATAAGGATGGATATGTGACTCTACCTGTATTCCGTTAACTCAGCATGAAGCAAGTATCAGAGCAATCCGGCAAGACAAATCGGAACCGAATGTGTCCGTATTTCACAGCCAGAGTTTGAAAAAAATAAATAAATAAAAATAGTTGGAGCTGTGTACCTGGCAGTACGGGGGAAATATGGCCCATGTTTGTGGCAATAACTGGAAAAGCATTGATGGACTGTAAAGGAAGTTTTATACGACCAGTTTCAAAGCCTGGTGACGAAAGATACCTTGAAAACTGATCCTCTATACTTCTATTGAGCAAGTAAACACACACACACACACACACACACACACACACACACACACACACACACACACACACACACACACACCAGAAGGAGCACTCACACTGCAACACCCGCTTCCACCAACTGAATTTAGGTCCCAATATATATTATGTCGTTGTCTTTTGATCTTCCCCTGTGACCATGATCTTTTTTTTTTTTTTTTTTCTTAAAGTCGAATTTCAACATTCTTGTTTAAACCTGAACTTTTCCACAAAGTTTAGTCTGCATCAGATAAAAACTTCCTAAGTTCCCCTTTGCAATGTGACTTTAACCTCCGACATAACACGTAATAGACGTTCACGGTGAAAGTGTGGAACGTGTTCGAGCGAGCGAGCAAGTCAGGCAGTGCTGAATATTGTCTCATGTGGCTCATCTTCTTTTGATTTCCTGACCTGAAAATACTTAAAAGAACTTATTAGATTACACCAAAAATACTCCCTCACACTTCCTTAAACTAATAATCCTCTTGTATTAATTTTAGGTCTTAGGCCAAACAGATTGTATTATTTGTTTTGAAAAGGCAAAACCTGGTTGCTCTCAGCATGTAGAGGTGTGAGGTACGTAGGAGGACTACTGGGCCTTGAGAGCACGCTGTGAAGCCTATGCCCAGAGTCGGACAAAAAATAAAATCGTCGGAAAATAGGCTACTGCTGCGCTACTCACGCAACCTTAAAAAAAATCTCTCTCTCTATCTATCTATCTTTCTGTCTATCTATTGCCAGACGCCTCAATCCCGTAAGGGGTGGCCACAAGCAAATCGCCTCCATGTCTCCCTGTCCCCCGCCATTTCACTGTCCTGCTTCCAGCTCACACCCCCCTCCCTCATATACCTCTCCACTCCACCCCTCCATCTCATCCTCGGCCGCCCCCTCGTTTACTCGATTTAAGGAAGAACTATTGGGAATTACGGGTTGTCAATGAAATGAAAATAATTAAGGATATGTATGCGAATTCCAAATTGGTGTCTATCTTTCATGTAACTTCAAAATTGGCTGAGGTATCCAAAAAAGTTAGTTATTGTACTACAGCGTTTTCCTCCCAACCCCTGCCCCCATTTCTTGCTGATGCAATAAATCTTTCGCTCGGGTACGTATGTCGGGAGTCGAAACAGTGACTACATTTGGTTGACCTTGCCCTGTGACATTTACCTCAAAGCGATTGTTCACAACTTAATTTTTTAACCCTTTCCTGACCCTCAGCTCTTTCACCAAGTTTGGTGTGAGTAGGATGGGAACTGTAAAGGTCGATCTTTTCCCGGTCCATGAGGAATGGCCTTTTTCTGCGAATGTATCTCACATCTCATTAGAGACTGAGAACCCTTTCAGAAAAAAAAACGTGATCTGGATATCATTTTAGAGCTTGGCCATTCTGGAGAGAAGATACAAAACTAATGGAAATTCGTGTTTTTTGCCGACTCCGTATTAACGGTTTAGTCTATACTTTAGCTGCGTTGGGGACTGATTTGGGTACAGAAATGCTGGAGGATTTATAAACGCATGAGGATTAAGGTTAGATAAAGGTTCAAAGCCTCTGTATTTGGGAAATACGAGGAACTTTGTTTAAGGCTGCTACCCTTACCTGAGTCAGGCCTACATAATGGGTCTCCCAACACTCTGATGTCTGCAGTAAATGTGTCGAAGCATTAATCGCAGTATCATTAACTATATCACTTTTGCTTTAACTTGGTCTAAAATTAACCTGCCCCCATCTTTAATGCTGAGGCTTAGCAATGGATTAAACTAAAATGTAAAGCTAGTCATAAGGAAGTTTTATGGGAAGGTCGTAGAATTGTAATAGTGCTATCGAACTAAGTGAAATTAGCTGCAACAGGTCGGATATCTGGGCCAGATTATAGTAACATAAGATCGTGTGGTACTAGCCTGTGTAATCGCGGGAGTAAATAACTCAGTGATTCCTGGGATTGCTCTCAGCTGAATAAAACTGTTTAGCTTTATCTCAGTGCGTCCACGGCCACAGTGGAGTCCTGCCGACAAAAGTGATTAATTTCTTCCATGTCTTTGGAAAAATGTATCCAAAGCAGTAAATACGTAAATTGTGTCTGCCAGCTTTAATCATGGTGAATTAATATTAGGGCTAAACCTAATAATTTACCAACGAACATTATGTCCAAGAGAAAAGTAATAAATGAAGAGAATACAGTGAATAGATGGACCCAAATGGAAAAAATGTAGGGAAACGCGAGTGTGTCTGAGTAAAACGTACGACATAAATGAAGTGAGATGTCACATGAAATAATATCCCGAATGAGGTTCCTTGAGAGAGGAGTGAAAGAACGAAATATGAAACGAAAATAACAATATATATATATATATATATATATATATATATATATATATATATATATATATATATATATATATATATATATATATATATATATATATCAAGCATAATGTTGCATAGAATATTGACTGAATTAATTTTTTCCTTGTCCTTACCCATTCGTATATTTGGGGTTGATGTAATACTGACTGTCGCAGGTTGTTTTGTTGGCATGACTGCGTTTCTGAGAAACCAGACTGAAGGGCAAAATGACCCACGTGTAGTTAACAAGTATAAACCTATACCTTCTTCGTTTGCACTCTTCCTCACCATTTCTTTTCACAACCCGACTCATGTTATTGCTTTATCGAGTAGAACATCGATGCACTAACTAACTTTTTACCAGAACCTTTTATATATAAACCTTTGTACAGTGTGGGGCAGGGAGAGTGTCACTCACACCTGGTGGCCGGTATATATGAGCAGAAGGTACAGACGGTCTTCCCCTTTTATATTATGTAGTTCTCTTTATGCTTAGCAAACACTTTCTGATATATTTCAAATGTTTTGATTGCTTCCTCACTCTTTTGTTTTCTGATCATTCCTACTTATTTCTTTTCTCTTATTTTAGGTATGTATACTTGACCCTCCCTTGGTTATCTGTAAAGTCTGGAAATAACTAACGTACCATTATTTTTTACGTGTAATCTTTTGCATACTTTTTACACTTCCTCCTCAACATAATTTACTTTCCTCAGGTAATTTCGTTTCACATTTTTCCCGCACCGCTCCTCCACCTTATTACCTTCCACTCGCCCTTGGGTCCCTCATTCTTAATATTTGCCAGGTGGGAAGAGTGTGAGAAAGTTTCACTGTAATCTGAGAACGAAAATTACCTTCAGCAGAGAAAAGAAAGTGTGCATGGTATGACACAAGAAATATAAAAACTGCACTTAAATTAGACTAGTAGAGAAATGTATGAAGCTGAATGGAATAGAGAAACAGGTAGCCTAGGTGGATCAGTCCAGAAATTTATATGGTTGTGTACCTAAGGTTTAAATGATTTAGCAAAATGATAATTTTGTCCTAACTACAGTATTATAGTAAAGCTTATCACCAATTTTTTAAGGTGTCCGGGTTACATGAATAGATAGGAAAAGTTAACTGAATATTTAGTGAAGAAAATCCATATTCACTGAAGTGGAATATTCATGCCGCACATATGTCAATAAATCCAATGAACCATATGATGCTTACTTAATTGCTTACTTAATTCACAAGAAAAGATGCTAAGAATTCGTGTCATTCATCATTGCCTCTACTTTGATCCCAGCCACAAATCTTTCAAAGCCGTTTGCAAAGCTTCTCTTTAGGAGGGAGAACAAGAGATGAAGGAGTATTGTTTCTGGGTCTTTCAGGGTGTGGGATACGTCATAAGATGAAAATAATTCGCCTGACTGATGGTTAAGGTTAGAATGAGGAAGTGGAGGAATGAGTGCCATAATAGGCAGGTGACACAATTCACCAAGGCCTGATAATATTGTGTCAGTGACCTCATTATTCATTCACTTTCCAGCACTGCTCACCCAACTCAAGTACTCACCTTTCTGCAGCATACAACACCACTCTTTCTGACCTCTGCATTCTCTAGTACTCTCACCCTACCCTTACAACTGTCTCCCTCTTCCTCCACCAGTGACAAACTCTACTTTTATTATTCTCTTTCCGTTTTCATTCCGTTGCCTCATCAGCTCTCGCCACTGCTCACTCTGTCCTCTTCACTGCCTGATCCTACCCTCACCACTACTCACCCTGCCATCACCAGTGTATCACCTTCTCTTCATAATGCTCTCTACACTGTCTCAGCCATCCCCTTGTCATTGCCTAACCCTACCTTCACCGCTGATTCATCCTGTCCTCACTAAGTTTACCCTACCCTCAGGACTCCCTCACTTTCCCTCTCGCCACCGTCTCACCCTGCCTTCACCACAGTTTCACCCAGCTCCTACTACTGCCTCACCCTGCCTTCATCATAGTTTCACCTAACTCTTACCACTGTCCCATGGTGCCTTGAGTTATAGTACCACTGACTCACGTCCACCTCATGATAAACGCACTACTTCCATATACAGTACAGTTACACTATGCCTCCGGCAGTTTTTGGCGCACCCACGGGTGCAGACAAAATGGTGCTTGTCCCTAACTGTGACACTCACTCACTCACTAGGTTATTGTTCCCCTTTGGAAAATGATGTCCAGATCTTAAGGGAGTAGTGTTAGGAAAACGAAATTTTGCACGGTGGTAGACCTCCACCCGGGCCAGTTTAAGGTCGGGTGGAACCCCCGATGTCCCTCCCCCTCCTCCCCCTCACAGTGGAGGCGGCAGCCGAGGATCCCAGCCAAAAACGTTAGAGGCACAGGCATTTTTATTTTATTTATTTATTTATTTTTAAGGAACACGAACTTTTGCACAGTCAAATCTTCACCAGGGAAAGGTTATGAACATTGTGAGATCCCCAAGAGTAGCTGCCCACGGAAAGAGGGGTGGGTGAGCAGGCTGCGTTTTGTTCAACCATAGGTTTTAACCGGGAAACATGATAGTCTGCATACTGGCTGACGTTCGCTCTGGCCACATTTTAGGAAAGGTAAGACCGCCAAGGACTGCCTCCAGGAGTGAAAATGCCATTTTTTTTTTTTTTTCCCCGAGAATAAGAAATTTTACAGAGAAGTAGACTTTCACCTGCCCATAGTTAAGCCAGGATCGGACCCCAAGCTTTTTTCTTTCCCTTTAATACTGAAGTGGTTAGTGCGGCAATCAAATGTGTCCTTTGTCTCGTTCCCTTGTATTCATTTACAGATGCAGGCAAGATTAAGCCATTAGTGGCGTTAAGAGGGGATATACTATTGCTGCTGCTTTACTGATGCTGTGTTATGGACCTGACTTTCGGCTTTGTGTGGCTTACATGGTTAACGATACGGAGGAGTGCTTTCATTTATAATTATCATCATTCGTGCTGTAAACTGGCTTACTTAGATATCGGTGATGCAGGAGTTCATGAGAGAGAGAGAGAGACAGAGAGAGAGACAGAGAGAGAGAGAGAGAGAGAGAGAGAGAGAGAGAGAGAGAGAGAGAGAGAGAGAGAGAGAGAGAGAGAGACAGAGAGAGACTCATCATATCATAAATTATCATAAATCATGACGGCCAGACGAAGAAAAATGTTGGCCAAGATCCAAGTGCTCTTCCACGCTTACAATTTTTCTTTCCTTCTCTCACTGTGTATCCTTGAACTGTGTTGCCTATCCTTGATATAACCTTCACCATTTAAGCCAACCAGTGAGTTAAATGATATTATATAGCATGATTGATTCCAACACCGTTTTTTTCTTATTTTTATCGTTTTTCACGTCCCGTACTTGAAATAGGAGACAGTTCAGTGTTCCCCCTTTAATCGCCGTGTAAGTCATTTATAACAGTCTATTGTTATTTATGGTCTTCTGGTGGTATGCCCTCAGAGCTTATTACTTCTAGCATAAATATTTTCCTATGATGCTCAGCAAAATACTTGTTTCTTAATTTAAATGTGAACAGAACATCTGTTTTATTCAGTATGCTTTAAGCACTTGATTACAGAACGTTTAAATCAACAACGTAACGTATATAGCTGCAGATTCTCATATCACAATATTTATATCTATGTGGATTTAAAAAAAAATAAGCTTCTTATTAAGATGAATACTCTTATTCTTGCATCTTAACATTTTCATAAACGAAAAATTACAGGATGTGGTTGGAAGCGCCCATCATCCAC
This sequence comes from Coenobita brevimanus, assembly GCF_032717465.1. Lineage (NCBI taxonomy): Eukaryota > Metazoa > Arthropoda > Malacostraca > Decapoda > Coenobitidae > Coenobita > Coenobita brevimanus. The sequence continues at coordinate 18,306,223 of NC_137046.1, forward strand.
GCACGTGATGCAGTGTAAACTTCAGATGACTTTGTACTGAATGACAAGAAATATTGACCCCAGGACACTTCTCATTACGTCAGGTGTTAAAATATAGCCAACAAATATATTCCACATGGTCCAGTGGTCAAAACTGCTCCAGTTGTATTTGGTGAATAAAAGTAAAATAGTTTCATATCCCTAGGTTCTTATGTTACAGATGCGGCAGTAAAGACGTAGGGCAATCATGGATACGCTGCAAGTTACCAAAAAGTTATTCAGTAAATTTAGGTTCCGGTGTCTTATATACACGATACAGTACCCTGTGAAGAAAACTGTTGGACAAATGAACATTTTTCCTCCTCTTATATGAATCAAAATGTGTTTCTTCTTCAGTCCATGTAGGGCCACTGATCGCAGTCGTAAATCAATGGTTCCTAGCCTTGGAGTTGCGACCCCAGTCATTCTTGCTGTGGTCGACAAGCCCATGGAATATAAAAATGGCTTATTCTTCGACTCAACTCTGAGATATCGCTAGCCTGTATTTTATACGTTTCCATTGAATAACAGTGTTTATTGGATTCTTAACTACATAAAAACACAAACTACGTATAAGGCAATCTGAATGAATTATTTTATAATCTTGATAAGCCGAGGAATTTTGTATTTGCCCTTTATTATAACGAGGCTGTTAAGTATCAAATAAGTTGCCAATGATGAATCATAGTTGTCTCAGTTGACAGCCAGTCCGTCATTCGAACCGTCCTATTTGCAGTGGTAGGGGACTCCATTTCACTATACTGTACTCCTTTTAGAAAATTATTGTATTTTAGTTATAAATTAAAAATTATGTTGTATATGATCCAGTATTTCCTTCTGTTTTTTAGTTCCTAAAAAGAGACAGGCCAGAGAAAGGGATGGGGGATGGAGTTATCCCTGTACCCTGAAGATTAGGTCTATGAATGTGCGTGGATGTAGTACGATTGAGGTTAAAAGGGAGGAGATTGGGAGAATGTTTGTGAGAAGAAAGTTGGATGTGTTAGCTTTGAGTGAAACGAAGATGAAAGGGAAGGGTGAGTCTATGTTTGGAAGTGTGAATGGAAGATTGTCAGGTGTTGATAGAGGAAGGGCAAGAGAAGGTGTGGCCTTGTTAGTGAGTCCGGAAGTACAGCAGTGTGTGATTGAATGGAAGGAGGTGTCATCGAGACTGATGTGGGTGAAAGCGAAATTTGAACGTGAGTTGTGGGTGTTTGTGAGTGCATATGGGCCTGGTAGTGAAAGGGATGAAGAAGAGAGGGAGTCTTTCTGGAATGATGTTGATGAGTGTCTGCAGAGTTTTGGAGCGAATATGAATGTGGTAATGATGTGAGATCTGAATGCTAGAGTGGGAAATGTAGCAGTTGAAGGTGTAGTTGGTATGCATGGTGTGCCTGGAAGAAATGAAAATGGGGAGCGAATGATAGCGATGTGTGCTGAGCGAGAGATGGTGATTGGAAATACGCTGTTTGAGAAGAAAGATATTTATAAGTATACATGGGTGAGACAGGAGGGTGGAAGGGTTGTTGATAGAGCTTTGATGGACTATGTGGTTGTGTCTAGGAATGTAATAGGAAGATTGTTGAATGTGAGAGTTCTAAGAGGGGAGGGTGGAGGTATGTCTGACCACTACCTGGTGGAGGAAAAGTTAAGAGTAGGTAAGAGATGGGTGAGAGCTAGGAGGGTTAGGTGTGGCAGGGAGGTTTTGAAAGTGAGTGAGTTGGATAAAAGAGAGAAAAAGATAGAGTATCAGGAGAAATTGAAAGATGAGTGGAACGCAGTGAAAGATCGGGAAAATGGCAGTGTGGAGGAGGAATGGCAGTTATTTAAGAGTGCTGTGGTGGGGCATGCAGAAGAGGTGTGTGGTGTGAGACGTGTAGGTGGTGGTGTAAGAAAAGGAAGTGAATGGTGGTGCGAGAAAGTAAGTATGGCTGTGGCTGAGAAGAGACGTGCATATGAAGTGTGGCTGCAGAGGAAGGATGAGATGTCATATGAGAGGTATAAGGAAAAGAGGAATAGGGCGAGAAGGGCTGTGCGTGATGCTAAAGTGGCAGCAGATGAGAGGTGGGGTAGGAGGCTGACAGAGAATTTTCAACAGAATAAGAAAATGTTTTGCAAGGAGGTGAAAAGGGTGCTAAAGGGAGAGTCTGGGAAGGAAGAACGAGTAAAAGCAGAGGATGGAAGGATGTTAATTGAGATTGATGCAGTAAGGAAGAGATGGGCAGAGTATTTTGAAATATTGTTAAATGTAGAGGAGGAAAGGGTGGCTGAGATAGTGGCGGATGGAAGGATGCAAGGAATAAATGTGTTGGGAGAGTTGAATGATTCTTTGATCACGAAGGAGGAAGTGGAGAAGGCAGTAAAGGAGATGAAAACAGGGAAAGCTGTAGGTATGGATGGGTGTGCTGTGGAATGCCTGAAAGGTGGTGGAGTGACTTGTTGACTGGTTAGTAAGATTGTTGAATGTGTGCTTTGTGAAAGGTATGGTGCCAGTTGACTGGGCAAGTGCTTGTGTGGTCCCGTTTTATAAAGGCACGGGTGATAAGTATGAATGTACTAGCTTTAGGGGTATAAGTCTGTTGAGTGTTGTAGGTAAGGTGTACGGTAGAGTATTAATTATGAGAGTTAGAGAGGGTACAGAGAGAGTGATTGGTGATGAGCAGTGTGGATTAAGGAGAGGGAGGGGATGCGTGGATCAGGTGTTTGCAGTGAGACAAGTGTGTGAAAAGTATTTAGCGAAAGGCAATGATGTGTTTTGGGCATTTATGGATTTAGAGAAAGAGTATGATAGAATTGATAGGGAGACTTTGTGGACTGTTTTAAGATTGTATGGACTTGATGGTAGGTTACTAAAAGGGGTGAAAAGTTTTTATGTAAATAGTAGAGCGTGTGTAAGAGTGGGAAATGCTGTGAGTGATTGGTTTCCTGTGAGAGTGGGGCTGCGACAGGGATGTGTGATGTCGCCTTGGTTGTTTAATATTTACATGGACGGTGTTGTAAGGGAGGTGAATGCAAGAGTTTTATGTGGAGGTCTGAGTCTGGTGAATGTTGATGGTGGAGAGTGGAATCTGAAGCAGCAGCTGTTTGCAGATGATATTGCACTGGTAGCTGATTCAGAGGAGAGATTGAGACAGTTGGTAGAGGAGTTTGGAAGGGTGTGTGAAAGGAGGAAATTGAAAGTAAATGAGAATAAGAGTAAAGTGATGAAATGTACGAGGTTGGTAGATGGTAGGGGGATGAATATAGTTTTGAATGGCGAGTTGCTTGAGGAGGTAGAGTGTTTTAAATATCTAGGGTCACATGTTGCTGTGGATGGAAGAATAGATGCAGAAGTGAAGTTTAGAATAAATGAAGTAGGAAAGGTGCTGGGAGGAATGAAAAAAGTGTTTAGACGTCGTTCGCTTAGAATGGATGTAAAGAGAAGGCTGTATGAGGGTGTTGTGGTACCGACTGCATTGTATGGGGCTGAAACATGGAATATGGGTGTAGCAGAGAGGAAAAGTTTGAATGTAATGGAGATGAGGTGTCTGAGGAGTATGTGTGGAGTGACGCGTATGGATTGGGTGCGGAATGATGAAGTGTGAAGGAGAACTGGAGTTGTTCGGGAGATGGCTGGTAGAGTTGAGCAGAGGGTATTGCGATGGTTTGGGCATATGGAGAGAATGGATAATGAGCGATTGGCGAAAAAGATAACTAGATCTGATGTGAGAGGTGTAAGGCTGAGAGGAAGACCATGAATAGGATGGATGGACAGTGTGAAGAGAGCGCTGGATGCAAGAGGGATGTCTGTTGAGCAAGGAAGAGTGGCTGTGCGTGACAGAAATAAATGGAGAGAAATTGTGAATGAATAAGTGATGACGCAGCCCTGAGGGGATATTCTCCCGCATTTGGTCTGATCAGCTATTTCAGGTCAGGTGCGGGTAAGGAGATGAGTCTGTTATGATGTGGCAGGGGCAAACCAGCTCTGCTGTCGGGCCCTGCTGCGGATGTCACTGATTTCATTGCACAGTTGACCCTTATGCGGTGTGGTGCGGTGAGGATCTGTTCGTTCTCCCCTTTGGGGCTAAGATGCGAATGAATGTGTTTGAATGGATGAGTAAATGGGGAGTGTGTCGTCCTGTCTCGGCTACCTCCCTTTCCTTGGGGGAAGCAGCCTAGATATGTAGATAGATAGATAGATTTCCCTTTTTAATAATTAGGAAAGAACGTGTAGCGGCAGTATGAATAGTTAGCATTTCGCTTCCCAACAAAGTATTGTGCCGAAATATGTGGGTAACGAAGCTTATTTAATGACCCTTTTTTTTTTTTTACTGAGCACACACACACACACACAGTGGTAACGTTCTCGCTTGCCAACTGGTGGACGGGAGTTCGCGCCTCGCTCAGGTTGCGAAAAGTTTCACTGACGAAGTGGGTGGTTACTGTCCCCCTTGAGCAAGGGGACGGGTGTGTGCTTGTGTGAAGGTCACAGCCTTGCCCTTAGATCGGACTATATAAGCTCTCAGCTCCCTTCCGGGAGGGTAAAAGCTGACCATCACGACCATCAAGTGATCCTGACCGACCCGGTGAATTACACACACACACACACACACACATTTTCTTTACACATGATTAATTGTTAATAGAATATTAATATCCTAACATCTTAATGTTGTAAAACTATGCTCTTTTTGCCTGTTATATTTACGAATTTATTTTTATATTGTGCAATACTGTGTAAGGAGAACATTGTTGTTTTCCTTTCTGCACTTCCCCACAGTAATATCAGTGATCAGATGGGACCGCGGTCATGGGTTGAGGTGCATGATTGGGGTCGTAAGGAAAAAATTAATAAATGTAAATTTCTGTTTTTAAAATTGTGCTTGCACTATCTGTCACTACTACTACTACTACTACTACTACTACTACTATTGCTACTACTACTACTACTACTACTACTACTACTATTACTCATTATAATAATAATAATAATAATAATAATAATAATAATAATAATAATAATTATTATTATTATTATTATTATTATCATTATTATTATTACTGGAGTAAGGTCACCGTACACCTACGGTGGCCTATTCTCGTTTGGGCTATCACCCTTTGTTTATTTGTTGGAACACTGAAATGAACTAAATATCCGTGAATAAACTAGTATGTAGTAAAGTTTGAAGAACATGGACTTGCGTCCGGTGACTCAAGTGCAGAAAATAAACCTGTTTGGTAACAATAGTAATTCTGCGAATAAAACATTTTTCGAAATCGTGGAACTAGAATAGTTTATTGCAATATATTGAGTCTTAGGGAGTGCTGCTGCAAATTCTCATCAAAATCGGTGGATGCATTTCGGAGTAGCTGAATAAACACTTATTGTCTATAGATTATTAATAGGATTGTTATTATTATCATTATTATTATTACAGTATTATCATCATTATTATTATTATTATTATTATTATTATTATTATTATTATTGTTGTTATTATTATTATTATTATTATTATTATTAAATCTTTGTGGTAGGTGGTAGGTGGTAGGTGGGGGTGCCCGTCATCCTCTCACTCAATGTAGAGGTGCCATATGGTCTCTACACTGAGTGATAAGCCAAATAGTTTCCTGTACCCAGGAAACCATTTACTATGCTGGGTGGTAACCATATAACCGGGATTTCTGGCAGGGTTAAGTGTCCCCCAGATTCCCCTATCCAAAATCACTTAATCATGGCAGTCGTTTCAGACAGCCTCAGAGGGCCCAATACCTGCCCAGGGCCCCAACCAAATGGGCAGATTAGAGTGGCCATAAAATGTGAGAGGTGTGGATGAGGAGAGCAAGAGGGTGGAAGTGGTGAATGTGTTCAAGAGTGCGAGATACGCAGTGATGGCATTGTATGAAACGAAAGTGAAAGGGTGCAAAATGGAGGAGTTGGGGGGGGGTGAAATGTGTAAGATCGGGAATGAATGGGTGAGGAAGATGCAAGGAAGGAGTTGCTTTGTTGATGAATGAGGTGTGGCAGAGTGGAATGAGAGACTACAAATGTGTCAGCTCGAGGTGTATGTATGTGAAGTTCAAGTTTGAGAAGGTGAAAGTGGCAGTAATTGTAGCATATACACCGAGTGAGGACAGGAGTGAGAGAGAGAAAGACAGGTTTTGGGATGAGCTGGGTGAAGTGAAGTAGTGGGAGAAATGCCCAGGAGCTATAAAGTGATTGTAATGGGGGATATGAATGGAAGAGTAGGCACTGGTCCTGAGGATGACATAATGGGTTGTTATGGAGTACCAGGAAAAAATGATAATGGGAAGAGACTAAAAGATATGTGTCAGGAGAGAAGGTTGTGCATTTGTAACTCGTATTTCAAACACAGAAATGCACATAAATATAAATGGTATAGAGGGAACGGGGATCGTGTTGAAAGAAGCCTGATTGATTACGTGCTCGTAGAGAGGTCGATCATGGGAATGGTTGTTGATACAAGAGCAGTGAGAGGACGATGTAGAGATCTATCAGATCATATGACTGTGGTATGCAAGATCAAGCTGAAAGTGAGGTGGATCAAGAGAGAGAGAGGAGCAGTCAGGGAGAAAGACTGAAAGTTGAGAAGCTGAGGATCAAAGAAATGGCAGATGATTACAGGACCAAAGCAGAGGAGGAGTTAGAATTACTGAATTGGAATGAAATGGATCTGGACAGCCTGTGGAATGCATATAGGCATTGCTTAGTTAGGAATGCTAAAAAGGTGTGTGGTGTGGCAAGAGTAACAACAAAGAAGAAAGGTTATGCATGGTGGGATGAGGAGGTAAAGAGAGCAGTGGAGGAAAAGAGGAAGAAGTGGCTAAAGTCTTTACAGAACAGGAGTTCAATTGTAATAAGAACTGAATATATTGAGAGCAAGAAGCACGTAAAGAAGACTAGTGAAGAGGAAAAAGAAGGAGGTAATTGAGGATCTAGGAAGAAAAATAAATGCGAACTACTCTGAAAGTAGAAAGTTATTCTGGAAAGAGGTGTGGAAATGTAGAAGTGAAAGCGGAAAGAAATGTGATGGTGTGAAGGATGTAGGTGGTAGATTATTAACCCATGAAGATGAAGTAAGGACCAGATGGAAAGAATATTTTGAAAGCCTAATGAGTGGGAATAGAGAGAGCAGAGCGGCTGTGAACATGATTGGTTTGGGGGATGTGCAGAGAAGGAATGCATTACCAGGTGACGTGACACTCACACAGGTGAAGAGTGCTGTGAAGCGGCTTAAAAATGGGAAAGCAGCTGGGGTTGATGAGGTGTATGCACACATGCTTATGTATAGAGGAGAGAGTGGAATGAACTGCTTGTTGGAGATATGTAAGAAGGCATGGTTGAGTGAAACTGTGCCTGCAGACTAGCAGAAGGCTGTGATTGTACCCTTGTACAACAATAAGGTGAGTGAAGTGAGTACAAGAATTATCGTGGCATAAGTTTATTGAGTGTGGTAGGGAAGGTATATGGAAGACTTTTTACAGAGAAAGTAACAGACATATCAGAAGTCCTTGTGAGTGATGAACAGGGTGGCTTTAGGAGTGGCAGAGGATATCTTGGGCCAAATATTTGCAGTGAGACAGATCGTTGAGATGGCTTGTGAGAAGGACCATAAGGTGTTTATGGCATTCATAGATCTGGAAAAAGCATATGACAAAGTGGACAGAGAAGGATTGTGGAAAGTTTTGCGCATGTACGGGGTAGATGTTATGCTGCTAGGCGCCGTCAAGTGTTTTTATGATGGTAGTGATGCATGTGTAAGGGTTAACGGGCATCTAAGTGAATGGTTCACGATCGGTGTGGGCGTGCGACAAGGTTATGTGATGTTCCCATGGATGTTAAATATATATATGGATGGGGTGATGAGAGAAGTAAAAACACGAGTAATGGAGAGAAGGATGGCGTTGGTAATGAATGGTGATGAATGGAATATCTCAAATTTGTTGTATGCTAATGATGCAGTACTGCTTGCAAGTACCGGACAAGAACTTGGTAGGCTAGTGCAGAGTTTTGCTATGTCTATAAGCGTCGTGCCTTGAGAGTAAATGTAGAAAAGATTAAAGTTATGGTTACTGAGAGGGCAGGTGACTCCCAGTGCGATGTAACAGTGAAGGGAGAGAGACTGGAATTGGTGAGTGAGTTCAAATACCTAGGTACAGTGATAGAAAAGAAAGGAAAATGTGCAAAAGAAGTTGAAAGTAGAGTGACACAAGGAGGAAAAGTAGCTGGTGCAATGAAGACCTTGATGAGAAACAGGAGTTGAGTGTTGCAGTTGCACGAGGCTTACATGAAGGAGTGTAAGTGCCAATTTTAACATATGGATGTGAGACTATGGTGTGGCATATCAACCCGACAAGATCTTCCGCAGGAATACCCACTAACGTTTAATAATACCGACCTTAATCCTGCATCAACCTTAAACGTACTTGGGGTTTCATTCTCTGGGGACTTATCTTGGAAAGATCATAATACATCTCTTGTAAAAATCTGCTTCCAAGCGATTAGGTGTGCTAAGCCAACTCCATACCTTCTTTACCCCAGCACAGTTGTAGACTTTATACAAGGGTTTTTTCACTCATGAGTAGAGTACAAGTCTCATGTGTGGGAAGGCTCCCCACAGACAGCTCTTCTCAGTAGAGTGGAGTCAAAGGCTTTTCGTCCCATTAACTTTCCTCCTCTTACTGGCTCCCTTCAACCTCTGTGTCTTCGCCACACTGATGCATCTTTATCTTTTCTATCGCTGCTTCGATGGTCACTGCTTCTCTGAACTGTCTGCTTGCATCCCTCTACCTGTACGACGGGCACGAAGCACCCGTCCAGCAATAAACTCTCATCCCTTTTCTGTCCAACTCTCTAATGCAAGGTTAACCATTACTCCCAGTCCTTCATTTATGCATCAGGTAGACTCTGGAACTGTCTCTCTCTGTCTGTATTTCCTACTTCCTATGATCTCGTCTTTCAAACGCAGTGTGTCAAGGCATCTCAAAATTAACGGATCTGGAATTTGGCTCGTTCGTAATGTTTTTGTTTTTTCTTGGAAGGAACGGCTTGCGGGCTCCTTGCTATTGGTTCCTTCTTCCTTGCATAAAAAAGTACATATATATCTATATCTATATCTATCTATCTATCTATCTATAGATACAGATATAGATATAGATAGATAGATAGATAGACAGATAGATAGATAAATATCATCACCATCATCATCAACAGCAGCAGCCATTAAAAGTCCACAACTGAACAAAGGCCTCCCCCAACCCTCTGAACGAATTCTATGACTGAGCAAATCTCTGCCACGTTTTCCCTCCAAATTTTGTCTATCTCATTTCTCCACATCCTGTCTGGCCTTTTGCTGCTACGCTTACAATCTCTTGGTGTCTAGTCAGGCAGCCGAATGTTCCATCGGTTATTCCTTATTCTTGCTACATGGCCTGCCACCTCCATTTCTTTCTCTTTTTTCTTTTTTTTATAATTTCTGTAATATCTTTGACTTTAGTCTACACTCTCACCCAGGTTGATCTGTTCCTGTCTCTTAAAGATATTCGCAACATTGACCTTTCCATTGTTTTGTGAGAACGGATTAGTTTCTTTTCCATCGATTTTGTTAGTTTCCAGGTCTCACAACAGTACGTCTATCTATCTATCTATCTATCTATTGCCAGACGCCACAATCCCGTAAGGGGTGGCCATTTGACTTTGAGTTAGTTGTTTTACGGGGAGGGACATTAACCCTCCACCAAACCACTTGTTGACATGTAGGGAGCACGTATGGTTTGGTTATATGGTTACCACGCAGCGTCGTAAATGGTTTCTTGGCTTACAGGAAACCATTTGGCTTGTCACTCAATGTAAAGCCACCTGTAAAGGAAAGAAAAGCAATAAGAAGTGACAGGAAAGATGAGAGAAATAGGAAGAGAGGAGGGCAGGCACAGAAAAAGAATGATAAATGCTAAGGAAGGAGTAGGCAGCACTACATCAAGTGAGTGGATGATGATCGCCACCACTTACCACGTCATAGCTGGAAAAATACATCCGTTATATACTTTTCGTTTCATACATATTGGCAAGCAACTTTCCATAATGTCTCTATGTTTACCAAAAGCTTTCCTTCCAATTGTAATACTCCTTTTTATTTCGCTATTATGGTCTTTCGTTAATTTCAGTGTTTCTTCGCCTATTCTGATGACGCTGTTTGGAGTATGTGGATTAAACATTACTTTAGTCTTCTCCGTTTCATCTTTAGCCTTACTTTGAGACTTTCTCCATTCAGGCCATTTAACATTTCTAGCAATGTCTCTGTTGTTTCTGGATTAGGACAATGTTATCTGCAAATCTTAAATGGTTTAGCTTTTCTCCATATATGTTTATTCCTATGTTGTCCCAGTCTAGCTTTCTGAAAATACTTTCTAGGCATGCTCTAATAATTTTGATGAAATTGTATCTCCCTGACGCACGCCCTTCTCAATCTTAATTTTTTCCGAGTCTTTATGTAATTTAACTGTAGCAGTTCCCTCTTTATATATGTTTTCGAGCAGTTTTACGATGTTCTCATATACTCCTTTTTCTCGCAATGAATTTATAATTGCTATGTGCTCCACTGCATCAAAAGCCTTTTCGTAATCAACAGAACCTAGGCATAGTGGTGTATTATATTTTACAGTTTTCTCAATTAGCTAATTCATTGTTTGTAGATGATCAGTAGTCGAATACCCGCTTCGGAATCCTGCTTGTTCACGAGGTTGGTTTTCTTCTAAATTTGTTGTTATTCTATTCGTAAGGAATTTAGTGAAGAGTTTGTAAATGACTGATAATAAGCTAATAGGTCGATAGTTACTAAGATCGTAGAATTGCCCTTTTTTGTAAAGTAACTATTGCATTTCACCATGTTTTGGGAATTTTCTTCTTTGTTACACACTGAGTAAATAAGTGGGCGAGCCTGTTTTGTAAATCCCCTCCTTCATTAAACGGTAAATATGCCACTATTCCATATTCTCCCGCAGCCTTCCCTCTTTAAAATGTTTACTTCGTCGGTATTTACCTCATATATTTTACTTGTGTCAGCTGAGAACTTAGCTATTGGTACTCATGTCTCTGATGTATACAGATCTTTGTAAAATTCTTCAACTCTCTTCACCATCTTATCTCTGCATTTAATGACTTCACCGTTTTTGTCTTTCAGTTATATAATTTATTGCTTTCCTAGTGCCGTTTTACTTTGGAAATGTTTCAGGCTTTTTCCTTTTGTTGATGGTTTTATTGTTCTGATCCGTCTTTTTCTTTTTTTTTCTCTTTGCCTTTTGTTGATAAGCTTATTTAATTCTGCTCGTTCTGTTTCATCTTTCTTTTGTTTTTACTTTCCTTTCTTTTCTTTTTTTCATAAGCTCGAGTGTCTTTTCTGAATACTTCTTGGCTATAGTTGCTTTTTTTCCCTTATTACCTCTGGTGATTCTCTTTGCACTTTTGTTAGTCTGTTACATACAGGGATTCATACTGAATGAAGATCTGCTGTTGGTGGTTCAAAGCTTTTCTAGACTGCACCAATTACGGTGTCATCGCCAACTGCTCCTCATGTAAATCTACGAAACTTCTGATTCACAATTTCAACATTGGAATATACATCTTCGCCCGACATAAAGACCCGGTTACAACTTCCATTCATTCCACGGTAGAATACGAGAGTAAGCAAAAATTATGTCTCAAGAATAAATACTAGAGCTTAATTGTACAATCCTGTTACATATAACGTGGGATTAATTATATAAATCATATCATCCAAATTATTCCATGAGGGAAAGAATTCTTACAAATTTTTTAGAATATAAACCTTTACATATTTGTCACTATTAAATGGCATTATTTTCCTCCCCATTACGAACGGCGTATTGCTTGGAGAGAGCTTGTGACAGAGTGGATGGGCAGGGTATGTGGAAGGTATTAAGAATATATGGAGTGGAGGGGAAATTGTTGAGTGCTGTGAAGAGTATGTATGAGGGAGCTAGGGCTACGGTGCGAGTGGATGGTGAGCTGAGTGAGTTCTTTGATCTCAATGTGGGACTGAAACAGGGGTGTGTAATGTCTCCATGGCTGTTTAATATATATATGGATGGGGTTGTAAAGGAGGTTCAAGGTAGGGCAGTGGATGTGGGGGTGGCCCTAATGAATGAGGGTGAGATTTGGAAGCTTCCGGTGTTGCTGTTTGCTGATGATACAGTATTGTTGAGTGAAGATGAATGGGAGTTGCAAGGTTTGGTGAATGAATTTGGGACAGTGTGTAGGAGGAGGAATCTGAAAGTTAATGTAAACAAAAGTAAAGTTATGGTGTTTGAGAGGAATGAAGTCACAGAGTGTGCAGTGAGGTTGGATGGTGAGGATATGGAGAATGTGAGTGCATTCAAGTACTTGGGTAGTGTGATGAGTAAGGATGGAACTTTGGGGGATGAAGTAAATGAAAGGGTACAGCAGGGAAGGAAGGTTGTTGGTACACTGAAAGCAGTGATGAGAAATAGGGAGGTGAGTATGGAAGTTAAGAAGTCACTGCATGATGGTATTGTGATCCCTACCCTGACGTATGGAAGCGAGGCGTGGACCTTGCAAGAAGGGAACAAGTCAAGAGTGAGAGCAGTGGAAATGAGTTACTTGAGAGGAGCATGTGGAGTGACGTGGAAGGACAGGTTGACGAATGAAGAAGTGAAGGAACGTTGTGGGGTAGATGTGGATGTGGTTGAAAAGATTAGGAGAAATACACTGAGGTGGTTTGGACATGTGGAGAGGATGGAGAATGAAAGACTGACTAAGAGGGTGTATGTAGGTGAGGTGGAGGGAGGGAGAAGGAGGGGTAGACCGAGGATGAGGTGGAGGGATGGAGTTGAGAGGTATATGAGGGAGGGGGGGGTGAGTTGGGGGGAGGGGAGTCAAATGGTGGGTGACAGAGTGACCTGGAGGCGTTTTGTCTGCGGCCACCCTTTGCGGGATTAGGGCGTCGGGCTATAGATAGATAGATAGATAGTATTGCTTTAGCTTACTACTGACTTTTTATTCATCATATGAAGGGCCTAACACATGTATAGAAACAGTACACAGAAAGACATGCCCGGGTGGTAGTGGTTCAGCATGCACAGGAAGACAATTTTATGTAATTATTAAGAGATTTACGAAAAAATACAATTCAAGAGCTGAACAACTGTGGTATCCTATTCCACCCAACCTCATACGATTTTATTCAACCAGGAGTAAGTAATAGGAGTTCAACAGTATAATTATCGTCACCATTAACTCATGGCTGGGAAAAATTTAAGTAGTGCATTTAGATAATCTGAAAAAGGCCTATACAGTATAATGGATGATTGTAAGGACGGCTACATCTAACCCCTTGAGTTATAAACGTCCTCCTAGGGACCTAGGGTAAAGGAAATCGTTCAGAGAGAGCAGGAATGCCATTTAAAAGTCGTAACTGGATTGAAAAATTTATTCTTAAGGCATAGACTAAATAAAGGGAAAGGTATTATGCTATTTAGCATTCTAATTTTAACAACCACGGATCAAACATCAGGCTCCTTACTACCGCAGCCGAAAGTTCTGGTGTGTTGTGGCAACATTAATGTCGACGCTGCTTCAGTGCTGGGGGCCATACGCCATATATCTACCCCA